>NC_143575.1:13777420-14077420 GCF_048544385.1 Mastigoproctus giganteus
CAACATGCATTTTCATCAACAATGCATTTTCATTTTTTATGCCAAATTTCAAACAGAAAAGCTAGCCATCGTGTAGGATTAAAGGTTTAAAACACTTTTAAAAGTGATTTTTCAAGATGTTTATTGCAGATTTATGAATACACATTCTGATATTTGTGCAATAACTGAGCAAATAATTATTGTAAAACTATTTTATACATCAGAGTTGTTTAAATATTATGTATTTATTAATGTAATATTTGTATAAGAAATAAATTAATATATAGCTTTTTGCTGAACATGCAGATTTATTTTTGTGGTTTTGCTGTTTATATAAGAGAAATAAAATATAAATGAGTAATATTGTATAATATACAATTCTCTAGGTAACTAACATTATGCCTATCAGTGTAACATTATTTACATAAACAAAAATGTTGTTCTTATATATAAAAGTGATCGTATAAAGGCTGTGCCATTTTAAAGATAAAATATTTCTTGAGAATGATGAAGGATGAAGTTCAGCTTAAAGGTGAAGTTCAAAGCAGCATCATCTCTATTATGTTTAACAATGCTCATGCAAATACTAGAAGTTATGTTATAAATGAATACTATAATTCTATAAAAAGTTTTATATGTAGTTTCATTAATAGTTGAATAGTTTCATTAATAATTTCATGAATAGTTTCATTAATAATTAAATGCTTAAAAAAATGATTATAACTATGGCTGAGTAGGTCTGTTCAGTTTTACTGGATATAGAAGCCATAGTGTGAAACTTATTTTATTTTGCAGTGTGTCATTAGTAATCATTTTATAGGCTAAATAAAGATTGGTGGATCTTCATGTACAGAAAATGGAGAAGTTTGCGTAGCATCTCAGAATGAGACTAATACTTTACATGTCACTTCTGAAATTCAGAAATATATTTATTGACAAGTAGTATAGTTCTGTGGAATGTGTGTATCAGTTACACATAGCCCTCCAAAGAATTAGGACAGATGTATAAAAATTATATCTGAGACTGTTACATAGTTGATGTGATAGTGGTCCATCTTTTGTATATGAATTAAACATTCGTAGTTAGGCCGGATTATGATCTTGTCTCATTAATCTGTCTTTGATATAAAACAGGAAATGTTCTATTGGAGTAATATTTGGGGGAAGGGGTTCTGGACTTGTTTGCACATTTTTAACATCATCAGCAAACCTAATGGTTTACAATGCATTAAGGAGTGCACAAACTGCATTGACTTGTCAGTATAGATTCTTATTTACATAACATTATCAGGAAAGTCAATGTGTGTGATCATGTCACCTCACAGTATACCACAAATATCAGACTGGTTATGCCAAATCAAGTGAAATACCACATACTGTTTTTTTTTACCTTTTTACTGTTCTGCAGTGTGGTTGTTTGTTATTTGGTTTTTAGGAGCATTAGCAACTAAGGCCATATTGCTCCGGGATATGTGGTGGTCATTCCCTGACCTTTCCGCATCATCCGTATTTGGTGGTGACGGGCTCGAACCCTCTGCAGTGTGTGTATATATCATACTGATCCCAGGCAAATTATTGACCCTCCTTAGCCAAAAATGATATCGTTATATGCAGTTATATTTTACAGTCTTACCTGTGATCATTTAATTTTAATTCATAAATCACAAAAATTATGATTTTTGTTTCATAAGTTGAAAAATTGTTTATTCTTTCCTCATTCCTTTGATGTGGTGGAAATGATGGCAAGATCTCATATTCCTTCATTTTGTAGTTATGGCATCCTCTGTGATTACTGAATCATTGCATTGCTTGTTACACATCTAGAATAACATACCAGTTGGATTGCATCAAACTCAAAGTAATTGATAAGGAAAATGACCTAAGGGGAAGTGTACAATCTGACATCAAGTTCCCTGAGCAGTGTAGAAAAACTGTTAGGACAGTTTGGGGTTCTCTCAATGATGTACACTAATTTTTCCAACAGGGATGAAGAGGTTTGACCACATCTGGAATGCTGCATACAATTTTGAAAACTTCATTTTAGTACACAATTCTGTTCCAAAGTATGCAGAGAATTGCAAAAGTGATTAAAGGGATAGAAATAGATATTCTTACTAAGAAAGACTAGAGTTTCCATAAATTCAGTCTCTGGAAACTGAATAGCTATATGGTGACCTAATTGAAGTGTAATAAAGCTTTAAAAAGGTTAAGTAAGCTAAATACTGATGTTATATTTATTCTTTCTCTGATGATACTTACGAAAGGGGATATAAATTTAATTGAAAAAGGAGAGTTTCAGAAAAATGTAGGAATTTTCATTATCCAAAGTTAACATCCAATTAAGTTCAGTCATCCCCAATAAAACTCAATAATAAATTTAAAAAAAAAACAAAAAAACTCAGCATCCAATTAAGTTCACTCAAAGCTAGCTGAAATTCAGCCAGAGAGTGATTGTTGGAATAAACTTCCACCCAGTATGGTAGAAGTAAATTTATTTACTTCTACCATACTGGGTGGAAGTTTATTTAAGGGAGAATCAGACATATTATTACAAGTAATGAGAAAAGGAAGTGGGCAAAATTTTACTTTTATTGTGTTTTTTTATTTTATTTATATTTTGGTGATGCTGGTTTTGCTTCTTTGTGCCATTTTGGTAGTAGTGATAGTAATATCTAATTTTTTTGGAGAAAGATGTAGGGATAACAATTTTTAATTACAAATGGATTTTTCAGTAACCCAATAATTATTCATGACAAGATTGACAACATTTCAAAATCTTGTAGATATCATTGTCAAGTCTAGAATGTGGGGATGATGGTTCATATATGGCCGTCTCTGCATTCTAGACTTAACAATATCCACAGGGATTTCAAATTTCATCAGTCTTGGTATAAAAATTTGAGATATTGGAATGCTTTTTACTTGTCATATATTTTTCAATAAACCCAATCATATTTTTCCCAAAAAATTTACATGGAGTGCAACGCTTTTGATTCTGTAATTAAAAATATTATTAACAGTTACAAAATTGGCTGAATCCAAAATACTGAATTGTGTCACTATGTAATGAATAGTTACAGTACAATGCCCACTGAAAATGATTGATATCATGTCATATGTAAATTACTATAGTGCAAAAATGTTTTTGCACTATTTTGTTAAAATATTGCAAAAGTTAGCAATGATTTAAATGCATGTTTCTCAGTGGTACAATACTCCTCAGGACTATACCACTGAGAAACAAATAGCTACCATTCAACAAATATCTATACACACAGTTGTACATTCACTTCAACAGCATGTTTCCCCCATTGGTTGCTATGATGTTCTGCTTTCCTGAACAGGCTTTCCTCCAATGATTGATAGATTTCAGCAAGTATGGTTCTCCATTACTTCTGCAGAACAATGACCAGTTGAATTACTAATGTGGGACATGTTGGGCTGGCCCTCACCCAACCTTCTAGTTTATTCCACAGAGTTAAAATTGGAATTCCACACCTACCATTTCAGCTTTTGTATGTGTTGATGAATGAACCATTCTTGTATAGTATTGGTGGTATGGCACAGAGCATTACTATCTTGAAACAAATATAGATCTGTACCAAAGAACTGAAACATTGTGGGGATAATGGAATTTCTTGAAATTTTACAGTAGGCTTCATCATTCATAGTTCCCTGCACAACCACCAAAGATCCTAGGCCATACCATAACCCGAACTCCCTGAACTTCATTGTTTGCACAATGCACTCTGGTAGCAAATGTCCAGCTATCCTCCACACCTGACCATCTGATTGGGACAGTGTAGCGAGATTTGTCACTCGGATCTTTCTTTTCTTTATGTACCATGTAGTTTGTTGTACCAGGCATGCATGGTGAGACTGCTGGTTGTTAGTGATGTTTGGCTTATGCACTGCCACTCTCCCATGAAAACAGGCTGTAGAATGCTGTACATAGTGTGGCCCTCAACCTATAGTTGAACATTTAAACTCCCATGTGATGTTTTATTTGGATGTCTGATGAGGTTGTTGTACTGCCCTTCCGAGTATCTTCTGATATGGAGTGAGCTTCAATGGTGTTTCCATGTGTTGCTGGACGATGGTGGTATCGTCAGGCTTCCATTTCTTGATAACGTTACTGACTGTTGACTTTGAATGGTAGGCTGTCAGCAACTGCATGAATCGATAAGCCAACAGTGTGACATTCGATAATAACACCCCTCTTGAAATAAACTATGCTCTGTGGACTATGGCAAGAGCTTGTGCAGCTCATATGCCTTTCATATATACTGATTGGAATCTCAGTGCATAGTTGCTAATGCACCAATAAAATTCAAACAAAACCCAAAATCAAAGTCTGAATCACTTGTTTATTCAGGAAAGTCTGATGGTTTATGAAAACGAGTGTCCTGATACTTTTATACAATGCTCTATACCATTGCTCAGCAAACTGTTTAATGAGAGCATCTCTGGATTTGCACATTTCCTATCCCCATGGACTTGAGATGTGTAAATGTATTTATGATTCGCAAAGGGGGATCAAAGGGTGACATGAGTAATTACAGACCCGTTAGTTTAGCTTCTATTTCATGGAAAGTAATGAAGTCACTGGTTAAGGAAGCATTACAGGATCATCTAGACAAGACGTTATAGTTCAGATATAGCATAGGTTTATTAAGGGGGAAGTCCTGTCTGACCAGTTTGATTGGATACTACAATGTGGTCACTAAGAAACTGGATGTAAAAAATAATTTTGATATCACATGGATTTCAGGAAATCTTTTGATACTGTTGCATGTAAAAGACTACTGTACAAATTTGAACAGTATGGCATTAAGGGCAAGTTGCTGCTAGGAATGGCTAAGTGGGAGAAGACAGAGTGGTAATCACTGGGCACTGCTCGTCATGGACATGTTATTAATGGAGTCCCCAAGGGTTCCGTGTTGGGCCCATTGTTGTTTTCTGCATTTATCAGTGATATTGATGAAGATATATCAGGCTTAATATCCGAGGTTGCAGATGATGTGAAGATTGGCAGGGTTGTTAATGACAATATGCTACTGCACCAGGACCTAGAAAAGTTGGCAGATGGGCTGAGAAGTGGCAACTGAAGTTTAACATTGCCATATGCAAAGTACTTCATATGGATAGCAGTAACCCCAGAGTAATGTACCAACTGTGTGATACTACACTTGAGTAGTGGAGAATGAAAAAGATGGAATAATTATGCAGTCAGATATGAAATTTTATGGGCAGTGCAGGTGCCCTGATTATATGATTATAGGAATATAATTCAAGAAAGAGTGCTTTCTTGAATCATATGCCTCTACTAATACTAATGATTGTTAAATTGTTTATAAAATGGCTATATGTTTTACTTCTCAAATAAATCGGTTCAATGAAAATAGTTGTCCTTGAACTAGTGGCAATTCCTACCTGACTGAAGTCTAGCTAAGGCGGCTGGATTTGACTTTACTTGGTCTGCTGAAAACTGCTTTGAATAAAGAATATCTGGAAATTTTCCACTTTAGAAAAAGATGTGAGAGCTTTTTATAAGAGAAATATGGCCTCTGAATCCAGAAACCATGATTAAAATGGCTTTAATGATGTAGATACTTGCTAGCAGCAGCAGCAGATGTAAAAAATAATCAAAAGTCATGACACCTGTTTCAGTAAGTAGCATAATGGGTGTTTAACTGAATTCATCACCTGGAATAAGTGAGAATAAGGTCACAGATTTGTCCAGTTGCAAATTCTAAATGAAAATCAGTCAACTGCAGAGGTTTATCTGTTTGAGGATTTTCATATATGCTGCAGGAAAAGAAAAGATATATATACAGGGTGTTTCAAAAGTGATGGTCAATAATTTAAAGGTGAACTGTACAAACTACAATATGCAAAAAAAAGCCTAGTAAACATGGGTCCTTAAGTGAATTGTTTTCGAGATATTGCAGATTTCTAGTTGGGATCCACTACTGACAAGGTGAACCGTACAGAGTTGGGAACCACCACTGACTTCTGCCTATTCTCTCCCTTTCCCCTCTCTCAATGCTCTGAGACATAGCAGACATACTAGTCAGGAGCGGATTAAGGTCGGTTGAGGCCCCGGGCGCAGAAGAAAATATTGGGCTCATTAAAAAAAAAAGAGAGAGACAGGGAAAATAAAAATACATGTTAACCAATTTTTTAAATAAATAAAAAATATTATGTACTATTAATGTTTTATTTCCAATAAAATTTGAATATAATATATGTATAATATAATTAATAATAGCATAATAATAATCACAAAGTTTTGAACTAATATGTTCAACTAATTTGTTGGGGTTTTCCGTGGGCCCTTAAGAAGTCGGGGCCCAGGGTGCGCGCCGGTGCGCCCGCCGTTAAATCCGCCTCTGATACTAGTACAGTACTTGTCAAAGGATAGTCAACATGGAAAGAGGTTACAGCAGTGAAGAGTATGCGGACATGCACTTCATGTATGGTAAAGCCAACGGCAGTGCACTCAAGGCTACACGTTTGTACCAAGAAGCATTTCCCCACCAAAGGCAGCCCAACAGGTGCACATCCATCAGGGTACATCAACGCCTTAGAGAACATGGGCACTTTGCACATGGAGTACGAGCAGGTAGGCCCAAAAGCATAACACCTGATGTTGAGGAACGGGTGTTAGAAAGAAGACGTGTATATGTATAGGGCGGCATTTAGAACGTCTGTTCAACTTCTCCTTGTGTCTCTGTGTAGAGCAGAATCAACCATAAATGGGCCAGAAATGTGTTGGCGTAGGTTTGTGTATGTTCTGTTGCTATTTTCTGGCTACTTGGCTACCCAGAAGCATCAGTCACCTGGACAGATGATTCTGGGTACTCGTCCACACCACGGGAAGGTAGGCCAGTTCCAGTAGAGCACGTAATGTCTCAAAAGAGACTCTGACCCACCTAGTGATGCCAAAGATGGGCCAGGATCCTCTGGGGCCCATTCCAGAGGAAAAGAAAGGAGCGAGAGAGAGGGGAAAAAAAAAAAAAACAATCCGTGGTGCTGGTTGAAATAAAGTAAAATATAAAAAAAAATTAGTGCAAAAAAAAAAAAAAAAAAGTCACATTGGGAATTAAAAAAAAAAATAAATAAATATTAATAATAAAAAAACAATAAATAAGACCTTTAGGATCAGTGCAATGACAATTCTTCCATACATGAACCATAGAAGAAAATACATGTATATCGAATTTTGATGTAATTATGCTTAATTTATGAGCAGCCCAGCACTACACAGAAATTTCTGAGTGTTCCTTGAAAGTACATCCAGGATAGCAGAGAAGCAAACTATTGTCCTGCTTACACAGGTGTATTTGGTGGATTGTTTTTGTATGCTGCTTCAGCGATGATTCTCTTTCTGGGAGCAAACACTTCGGAGGCAAAGAGCTGAGAGATGGTTCTTGTTCAGAAGCAATTCCTCCTGCCCTGGAGAGAGATCTGGAACATCAGTTCGGAGCTTCACCCTAAGAACATCATAGATTGCACAGTTAAAGAGCAGGTGACTACAATCTATATATCCGCACGTACAGAGATTGGTCTGATGCAAACGAAACTGATGGAGTTTTTGATTGAGAGAGCCATGTCCATTTACCAGAAAGGAAGTTTCTACAGTTAAGGAGCACCGGGTTTTAACTGATTTAGAGAGTAAGAAAGTTACATCAGGCAGGAATTTTCTTGTGGCTGCTCCAAGTGGGGTGGGGTCCCATCTGGTCTGCCAGATGCTAATTAGCTTGTTAAAGCATCTGGATTTCTCTCTTTTAGGATCTTCATTTAAATTTAGCTGGATACCAAGTAATTCTGAAGGTATTTGTTTTTTGTTTCGAAAGCAGAGGCCACGATAGATGACAAATAGATCCAGTGGAAGGGACCCTGCAATAACTTGCACTGCAGTATTGGAAACTGTTCTACAGACTGAGAATAGAGAGGAGCATGCTCCGCTGGATGGAATTCAGTTTTAATCTAATTTTGGAATTGGTGGCCCAATGAAACCAAGCTCCTGCTGCATAGGTGACTACGGGCAAGAAAACAGTTTCTACAGTTAAGGAGCACCAGGTTTTAACTGATTTAGAGAGTAAGAAAGTTACATCAGGCAGGAATTTTCTTGTGCTGCTCCAAGTGGGGTGGTGTCCCATCTGGGCAACACCCCATCTGGTGTCCCAAGTGGGGTGGTGCTCCAAGTGAGGTGGTGACTATGGGCAGGAAAACAGTAAAGAAGACGTGTGGACATGTTGACACGTGTTGTGTCTTATGCAAGGCGACCCCTAAACATTAGTTTATCTCTGTCATGGTTCTCTGTGATGATATATAAGACTCTGTACAATGGCCAGAAATGGGTGTAGTGTGTGTTGTTTAGCTGTTTCTGGCTGCTTTGCTACCAGGAAGACTGCTTCCCAGTACCCATCCACGCCACAAGGAGGTGGGCCCAAGCATACATGTACTAAACTAAATGTAATATTTCAAGCACCCATAGGAATAAGCACAAGTCTTATAGATGCAGCAGTCTCCTATAATCACGTATGGTGGTGAATACCACAAAGAATCCCGCATCCACTGCAGAAAGTGAATAGCAATGGATGCCAGCAGTTCCTGTACCCAGGAAGCCCAAATCTAGGTACAAGCAGTTTAAAATCCTATCTCTAATAAGGGCTACCAAAAAAAAAAAAAAAAAAAAAAAAAAAAAAAATGGAAAAAATATTATTACGTTTCAAAAAATAAAAATAAATAAAATAAAGAAAAAAATATTAATGATAAAAGGAAAAACAATAATAAATTAATTAGATAAAATTTTAAAATAATTATTATTAAAAAATAAAAAAAAACAGAAAAGAAGAGAACAAAATCCAGGAATTTCGACAAGGAGGGTTGCTCTGCAAGAGCGTGTACTGAGTCATAGCAGTGTGTGGTGAATTTTACATCGCCAGTTACTGTACTCCTGCCATATCCAGCATGTACAAGGTCTCAGCAATACAGACTACCCTCCCAGAGTGAACTTCTGCCAGTGGATGCAACAACAGTGTGTTGTGTCCTGAACCCCCAATTTTTAAACAACATTTTGTTCACTGACGAAGCGGTGTTTACTCGTGATGGTATTATTAATTTTCATAACTGTCACCTTTGGTCCGACGAAAATTCTAATGCAATTCACGAGTTAAGACATCAGCAACGTTTCTCATTGAATGTCTGGGCAGGACTACTAGGAGACCGCCTAATTGACCACACTTTCTGCCAAACAGGCGAGCTGTACATTCAGTTCCTGCAGAATGTTCTTCCAGACTTCCTTGATGATGATATTGTTCCACTTCAGCAAAGCCAGAACATGTGGTTTATGCATGATGGTGCACCAGCACATTTTTCTCGAGTTTTGACTCGATATCTAACTAGAAGGCATGGTCAACGGTGGTTAGGTAGAGGTGGGCCTGTAATGTGGCCTCCCAGATCACCAGATTTAAATCCCATGGATTTTTGTATCATGTAAAACACTTCTGACATTAGCACAGTTGAGGAATTGCAGCGGCGGGGTGAAGGAGTCTTTCAGCAAATCAGAAATGACCCAGGAATGCCTGAGAGGATTCGCAACTCAATGCAGAGAAGACTATAAAGCTGCGTACGGATGCAAGGACAGCATTTTGAACACCTTTTGTAACATCCTGTAAACATGTAACATCTGTAAAATCCTGTGGTGTTGAAACCAAAAATTAAAAATGTGTTATCTTATGTTTAATTAAACCACCCTTAGCAAAAGATTCACAGCTTTTTGCTAAACTAGTGCCCCTATAGTCAGTGGCGGATCTTAACAGAAAATGTGAATTATCTCGAAAACGGTTCATTTGCAGCCCGATGTTCACTGGGACTTTTTTGCTTATTTTAGTTGTACTTAATAACAGGGCATGGCCCCTTCAATGCAAAGCTCGCTGGCTTCAGACCCACACCAACCCAAATTGCACTTGTGGAGAAATAGAAGACTGGAACCATCTTATGTTTGACTGTCCCATATATGAAGACCTAAGATGTATTCTAATTGCAAAAGTGAGATATCTTCCAAGAGGACAAGAATTTCTCCTCCTTGAAACCGAAGAGGATTATAAAGCATTGTCACGATTCGCCCAGGACCTCTTCGCGAGAAGAAAGGTACAAATTGCCATTCACTGAGAAAAAGAGGAAATGCCACTCAACCATGACAACGCAAAGACAAAACTTATCACCAACCAGCATTTCTCCTCTTTAAATGAAAGAAGATTAAATCCGAAAAACTTGATGATAGACTTGATGCAAGCACAACCTCAACAACCTGAACTGCAAATACAGGACTTGTCCCAGGAATGATCTACAACCCTAGAAGTTGACATCTCTTTAGAAGAAGTAGAACTCAAATAGAAGACCTACCATGGACTTGACCTCATTGCAGCTCTGCTGCCAACGCCACAGGCTATACCTGTGCTCTCTTGCACGGTACTTTCTTTCCACTTCCCTGGGGAGGGAAGGAGATGGTTTCACTGTCTCTTCCCCTCCTCGCCCTCTTTTTCTTCCTGGTGGGACATGGGCCTGCCCCACTGACCACAGGGGTCACCTCCTCTGTCGACCCCTTACTTCTTATTTCCTCCCCCTAGCCTTCAGTCTCTTCCCTACTCTGTTCACTTTCACAGCGTAACCCCGCATAGTCTAAATTTAAAACTTTGACCTGGGGTCGCCTTCCCTATTGGCTCCATATTTCTGACTCCCCCCCTGTCTTCAGTCTTCTCCCTACTCTGCCTAAACACTAGCCCCATACGATGTCAAAATTAAAAAAAAAAAAAAAATTGTCAAAATTCCAAATGCATACGAAAACCCCTTTCAGCCTACCTTTCAGTGACTACTTCCCAATACTATTAAATTATTTTATTTATTTATTTTTATTTTTTTATTTTATTTTATTTATTTATTATTATTTTTTTTATTTTATTTATTATTATTATTTTATTATTATTATTATTATTATTATTATTTTTTTTTTTTTTAGGTCCTTGCCACTGAAATCTCAGGAAATTAGGTGGCAGGACCTGCCAGAGTGAAAACTTAAAATTACTGGGTACCTGGTCTGCCTCCACGAGGCATAGTGTGGACAACGTTGGGCCCCAGCAGGGGTCTAGCGGCTAAATGGCCAGAAGAACAACGAAACACAACACTACACTTACAAAATCCATACACTTTTAAATCTCTGGCCTTCCCAGTGAACTGGTACACCTACAATGAAAGCAACGCGGAGATGGGGGAAACCCCTGGTGCCGTTAGACACGAACACACTATACACTATGTACTTTTCACCTTTAAATTATTGACCATCATTTTTGAAACACCATGTATATATAATATTGATAAAAATAATAGGATATAATGACATTACTGAACTACTAAGCAATACTGTACAGAGAACTATCGGCTTTCATCTTGGTCTCCGATATAGCTCCATATTCACCACAGCTAATTTCACCGATTCCGGTAAAGCACACAGTAAGTTGTCATAAACCTGACGTTATTCCTTTATCTTGTTACTTTGTTTACATTTCATACGGAATTTTGCCTCTTTTTGAATTCAAACTTTCATTCATTTTTCCTTTAACAAGATTGAATTGGCATTATTTTAGTTTTTTAACTTTATTTATATTTATTTTTATATATGTTTGAATTTTATTCCTTCCTTTTGGTCTCTGTCGGGTCGGCTATGACGTATACGTACGAAACGTATACATCATAACAGAAACAGAGACCCTGCTTATTGCGGTGGCTCCTAGAGTTTTCGCTGCCGACCCTCTGATGAAGTAGTTAAAGTTCCAGAACCCACTGCTTTAGGTATCATATTCTGATTTTGTTATCATTGTCATTTTTATGTTAATCTTAATTTGATTTAATTTCAGGCAATCTGCTTTTACCTTGCAGGCATTCTCAATTTTTTCCATGGTAATTACACTTGACAGTTCAGCACCCCTACCCAATACACTAATAATATACATTGGTTTATTATATATATATATATATTTTTTTTTTTCAAATTAAATAAAATAAAACATAAGCCAGTAGTATGGCAAAAACTATAGAGCGAAAATTACCATAAAAATAACCAAATAAACAAACGAACGAAAAAGAAGAATAAAAGTTAGACATAAATAATAGCCCAGAAACCCCTATATAATTTCGAGCTTTAGAGTGCTGTCTGTTCTATAATTTATTTTTCGCTGCATAAGGACCACCGCCGTGCAAATCCTCTGCATTGGAGATTCGATCGGGGGAGGAAGGGTGATTTGGTACTTCGATCTTTTCACCATTGCGACGATTTGTATAGCGATTGAAATGCAGCGATTCCATGACCATTATTGGCCTCGTGGTCCTCTGTCGATATGGGGCATAATGGTCAGTCTATTTTATTTTAATTTATTCTGATTTTGTTATCTTTCAGTAGTTCCTTTAACCCCCCTTTTTTGGTGATATTTCACGTCTTTTGGAACTGGTACCTCTCGGGGGGGGGGGGTACCGCTAAATTAACATGTAATCGGCATTATTCTAAATTTTATATACGTCATTATATATATATATATATACTGTATTAATTTAAAAAATATATTTACTTATTTAAAAACCGATAAAATTACTAAAATTACTTAAGTTGTTATTGATGGCATATATTGAGAGGCGCTAGCCCTATGATGACGTGCCTTTCGATATAAGCCTATTTCAAAAATAACTGGTATTTGGTATTTTTCTGTATTTTGGTATTTTAGATTTTATATTTTGTAAATATGGAATTATTATGATTTTTATTGACTTTGCTATATATAGAGGCTGATAAGGTCCTTTGTAGGTTGCGGATATTCACTACCATTTATGCTATATCTATTGAATTAAATAAATATTTGTATATATATATATAAAAAAATCTGAAAACAGCTACAACACCAGTAAAAAAAAACAAAAAACTAATTAGTTTAAAGCCAGTTCTTCGAAGAGGAAAGTAGTCTATGAAGCGTTTTGAAAATGTAAAATAAAGAACTTAAGAACAATGGACCTATCAAAAATATTTACAGAAGATAAGCAAATTACTTTGTTTTGTAGCTTCCCTGACGAAGAAAACATTTGAAACGAGATTTGCTAATTATTTAAGTCAGTGGCGATTTCGGTGACTTCGATCCTTTTTTCTGACTTGTTTGGTTTGTGGGGAGAGATGCTTTTTTTTTTTTTTTTTTTTTTAAGAAAATTGTGTAGTTTTTCAAGTTAAAAGAAAACTGTGTAAGTTACACAGTTTTACAATACATTTTTTAAAAATCAACTGAAGTGTACGCCAATACCTTACTCTTTCCTATAAAAAGAAATACTTTTTCCATCAAGTTGGACAAAGATCGCAAATGGTAAATACGGTTCTTGATTTCCTTAGCGAATATTTTCATGACGGGATCATCGTGAACTGATATCCTAGACGCTTTGGAGTTCGATAATCCTGGCCACCGTACTCGTCGGATTTCAATTCCCGTGATTAAATTTCTTTCAAAAGGACACTATCTACAGGAATAATCTACATTCAGTTGAAGAATTAAAGATGAATTACAGCTACTGCGAAGAGAATCATTAAAAAAACAGAACTGTACTCATTTAAAAATTTCCCAGAACATTACACAGGGATCATATACTGAAAATGTTTTTGTATAAATCAAATCTTCCATGCATCGCGAGTACTATGATATCAGAAATAATGCTGTAAATGAAATATAGTAGTTCAGTAAAGTAATTCTAGAGCGTCTTTTTTTTTTTTATTATTGATTATATGTAAGAAATGCACGCAGTACACCGGTATTATGATAATTATATTCAGTTTTATGATAAATTAATTTTAGTTAATAATATATAATAAACATGTTTTGCACCTGGCGTCTTCAGACTTGATCTTGTACCGTAATCCAAATATGCCCATTAACATTCACATAAAAAAACCCATTAATATAAATATATTAATAATACGCTTATAATTACTATTTTTAATATACGTATAGTAATAATATTAATTTGTTTATTCCTTTTCACCCTTACGATTCTACTGGTGTGAAGGTTAGTGACGTAATTCTTAGTTTTATGGTAAGGTTTTGTTGGTTTGTAGTGTGAAGCGGATTTCGTTACGTGATATGCATGGAATAAGTCTAAGTTAATGACTGGGTTTACTTTAAATAATTATGTGCTAGTAATGTTAGCAAGGAAAATATAATAATTCAGGAAATATAGTTATCAACTTGAGGAAATATAGTAATCCATATATTCACTGTATGTGTTTTTTTTTTTTTTTTTTTTTATTGGAACACTATAGTTCGTCTGCCTAGTGCCTGTGTGGAAAATTTGGAACGCTGCAGTTAAAACTACTTTCGAATTTATTAAGCATATTAAAAAAAAGCTTTTCCAATTTAGGAACTTCATTTTGTTCATGTGTAGCTTGTTTATCTTCAGATAATAATAGTTTCTTACTATAAAAAGTGATTATTAGAGAACTGTCAGCGTATGCATTTTCGAGCAACAAATGGTAAGTTTAAAATTCGTTCTTGAAATAATTTTATTATTGCTTATAATGATTATAATTACAGAACTAATTTTAAATACGTATATATAATTAGCTAATTTTAATTATATATGCTTATTTATTATTATATAAATAAGTTTAATTATATTTCTTTATTTCGTCATTTATTACAAAAAAATATTTTTAGTGTATTAAGTTGAGCAATGAATTATATATTTATTGAAATTATAGGTTTATACTGTTTATCAATTAAAAATTAGGGGCGTACGTAGACATTTGATTCAAGCGGGTTGAATAATTGATTTTGAGGAATAAGAGTATACCACTCTTGCCAATTGAACTAACATTTGCACGTCAAAAAACCTTAATATTTTCCTGAAGAATGTTTGGCACTTTTTTTAAATCAAAAGTTTAAAATTAAAATATAAAAAATATATTTTCTTTTACAAATTTCGGTGATAGATTTATCCTCCAGCCTTCTGCGTACTACCCTGAAAAACATTGAATTTTTGTGAAGATTTTGAAGTAATTTTTTTATTTATGTATTTAACTCGGTTTTGGTTTGAAAATGCAGCAGTTCTTTCTTCTTCAGCATAAAGAAATATGTTTTTTTTTGTCAAACCAATAAAAGTTGGTGATAACTGACCATACGGCCCAGTTGGAAATGATCATTAATGCATTAGTTCTTAAAATTTTTAAATTCAACTGTAATTATATACTTTTTAACGTGAGAGAGAATGCTTAAGAATATGTAATATTTATTATCTTGAAGCAGTCTGATATAATGAAAGTAGATTCTTTCATATTTGAAAATTTTACTTTTCAGCCGTCAAGTTCGTGAGTTCTATAAATGGAACTCCAAGTACATGTAATGTTAAAAGGCCATAGACCAACATTAAATTTCACTAATCGAATGGTAACAAGGAAAAAAAGTATCCGAAAAAAAAATCCCTGGAGAAAATATGTGGAAATGAAAAAAAAAAAAAAAAACTTTTATTGTGAAATAAAATGTGTGCTTCTGTATAACCTTTCATTTATTACATAACTAATATTACTTTTAGTGCATTCGAATAGGAACGCGTACTCCCGTTCTTCAAGAGGCGCGAAATATTCATTTAATATAATAATAATAATGATGAATAATAATGAATAAAAATTCATTATTATTATAATGGTAAATTCCATTTTGAAATTTTTAAAAATCAGACTTTTGTTCTCTGTGTTGTAGAGAATCAAAGTCCAAGAAAAAAAAAAAAAAAACTACTCGTGTTCTTAAAAAGTGAACCTCTGAATAAATATGTAATTTATCATTTTTGTCTTGCGTTTTCAGTTTAATGTGTATATTTGTGTGTATTTAAATAACTATATTAACGAATTATCTACTTTCTGGATTTGAAATTATCATTGCTTCTCTTTTCGGATTGTTGCCAAAGGAACTTTTCGGGAATATATTCCCCATTCCAATTTCCTTGTTAAAAAACCGAAAAAGTCAGTGATTCGTTAATATGAAACATTTTTGAAAATACTGAAATTCCTTTTCGAATCGATAGTCTTTCATCGATTTGAGATATAAATCCCCCCCCCCCAATGCTCTTTATGAGTGTTTCAGTAAAAATACAATAAAAGAAATCCTGGATATTTCTTTTATTATTATTATTTCTTCAAGATTCAATGTGACGTTATTAGATACTTTTTTCAAATAAGGTGATTATATATAACCTATTTCAGAATACTTTTTTATTACATTTTTGCTTAAGGGTAATCATATTAAATAATATTAGAGAAAGAATTCTTATTAAATACTGAGGTAAAGTGACTGAGATCGAAAGTGTTTATGCTGAGGTAAAGTGACTGAGATCGAAAGTGAGAACTAGATGAAATTCAATCTTAAATTAATGTTGCAGAAATTAAGTTAAACAACCAATTTTTTTTTTAGTACACGAAAAAAAAAGTATGCGTTACATTTCAGGGTCATTAATATTTTTTCTAATTTTCTGTGATTAATAGAAGCGAAAAAATTACTAAACATCAATTACCATTAAGTACTAACTAATAATATTCCTTCAAATCAGCGCACTCCCACAAGCATAATATCCAGCTTTTCAGTTAAGAGTATATGCATAGCCTGTATGCGATGTGTATTAAAAATATATATATAATAATTGCGAAAATTGTATTTGTCTGAATTTAATGAATTTTGGATGGCTCGAAAAAGCTGTCTAATAACAGCCAAATATTCTTCTTCTGGTGTTATAACCCTGGGTAGTTATTATTATTATTATTATTATTAGCCTTCTCGACGATGTTCCACCAATAAGCCCACCCAAGAAGTCAAACTTCTTATTCTCATGGTCTTTAAGTCCTTTTCTACGTATTCCATCCATCTTTTTCGTGGTCTTTCTCTTGCACTCCTCCTATGTTTCCATTTCATTATACTCTTAGTTGTTCTGCTATCATCCATTCTCATAACATGTTCCAACGAGACAAGTCTCTGGCTCTTCACAAATCTGACGATGTCCGCACCCTGAATATGATGGTTAAGTTCATGGATCCTGATCCTCCAGTATCCATCAACATCTTGTACGGGCCCAAAAACTTTTCGTAAAATTCTTAACTCGATCACTCTCAACAATTGATCATCTTCACTCGTAATAGAGCCAAATATAAACTTCTTTAATGTTTTCTTTAAAATAATAAAATAAAACAAATATAAACTTCAGATGTGTTCATTTGGAATCCAGTCATCAGTAACACTAGTGATGAATAATTCACTGATGTTTTCTCAGAAAAGGCTGTTTTCGAACCATTTTCTAATGCTGATTTCACAAATAACTTCCGTTTGTTTCGATCACATCAGATTTCTTCAATAATCACGAAAGAAAATTTGATTTTTCACAAATTTTTATTGATTTTGACAGAATCTGTGAACTGAAATTATAAAAAAATACTACTTTTATATTTAAATACATGTTGAAAACACTATTAAAAGGGCAGTGTAGTAAAAAGTACAATAAACACTCACTTTTAAAAAATAATCTACGATGGGTAAAATTTTTAGTTCTTTGATTTTCTTGCAGATGCTTTTACTTTACAGTCTTCTTCAGCATCCAACAATAGTCAGCCATCATGTTGACATTTCGCTTTCCTTGGTACCCCATCTCCATGTCCTGGTGAAACCTCTCACCCTGTTCTTCACTAACACTTCCTAGATTTTCTGGCAAGTAGTCGATATGGGAGAGTAAAAAATGTACCTTGACACTCATGTTGTAGCGCAACTTCTTGAAATTTGCCCAATATATTTTCAAATTGTAGTCCAGATACTTATTCGTCTCCAAGATGATTTCAGCAAGAGACCTGAAGCTAATCCACGCCTGCTTTTCTCTTTTATTCATAGTTCCCTCAAAATATTGGTCCCTCATCGGTTTTCGAATTTGAGGTCCAACAAAAATACCTTGTTTTACCTTCTCTTGAGTGATCGATAGGAATTTAGTACAAAGGTGGTAAAGCTTTCACAAACTGTTTCATCAATCCCAGTTTGATGTGCAAGGGTCGAAGGAGGACAGTTTTCGGCTCTACCAGTGGTTTATGAACTATGTTGTTTGATCCAGGCAACAAACTGGCCCTCTTTGGCCAGACCTTGACCTCCCCGTGTTTATTCCTTGCCCGACAGTCTGGCTACACAAAAAGCAAGGCATTTTTGTGTAGCCAGATTGCTGTCCAATTAGCATGCTTATCACTTCAAAGTCAGAACAGGCCAACCAACCACGTTCTTCATACTTAATATTTATCAACAACTTCTTCAAGTTCTTATATGTTTCTTTCAAATGCACAGAGTGAGCTACTGGTTTGACCCATATTTACATTGTGAAGAAACACGCCTTTGAGACACCTTTTTGATAAGTCAATATAAAGTGTCCACTGTGTAGGACTGTAAATTATTCCTAAATAGTTCATTAAGTCAGTTATATTACTAGTTTTTTATTAATAGAATCGTCCTCAGAAAAGTTGGAGACTAGTTTTCGTTCTCTGAGTCTGTATCATGGCGAAAAACGTCCCATGTTCTATAAGATTTTTTGACTTAAGTCTAGAACCAAGGAGTTCTGCAGATTCCTTTGGTAAATTTAATTACCAAAGGAACTCAACTGTTTTCACAGCATGAACTCAATGATCTTACCAGATCATTGAGTTCATGCTGTGAAAACAGTTGAGTGCTGTACTCAATGTCTCCAGGTGTGTAGATTTCAGTTTCATCTTTCATCTTGAGAAGCTCCACTTTCAGCACTCTCTGCTGATACATTCTGCAATATGAGTGGTGGTCATGGACTCGACAAACGATCTCCACGCTGGACTGGTCTAATGGCAGTTGTTATATTAGGATACATAGTGTTTGGGCAGACGCCGCCAGTGGTTTCCCACATCTGCGCTATAAGTTCTCTTGTGAAAAAACACAGTGACACTGCAAAAGCCAGAAAAGTGTGTTTTGTATATGACAAACGTTGTGTTGGGTTCTGTTGTTATGTTCTGGCTTTTTGCCGCAGAGCCCCTGGTGGGACCGTACATTGCCCTTACACACCACTAGGAGGTAAGTCAGGCTGCCCATTATTTTCTGGCTGGTCTCCGCCAGGGTCGCTTGAGCTTCCTGAACCGAGACCAAGTTAAAAAAAAAAAATAAATAATAATAATAAAAAAACAGAGGTAGAATGTAGGGAGTACAGAGTGTACTACAAGAAGGGGGAGGGGTGAAAGTAAGACTGAGGGGGATGTAGATGAAGGCAGCTTCCTAGTTAAAGGTGAAAAATATGATCCACCAGGCGAAAGGGGAAGGGGAATAACCCCAGGAACGAGGAAAAAGCTACACAGCGTGGGTGCTGGGTGTGTGTAATTGGCGTTGATGTGAGTTTAAGCCACGAATCTACTCAGTCCAAGGACTGGGTTAGCAACGTCTCACCCTGGGAAACAGGGTCAGCAGAAGTTTGTGGTTGTCAGTTGCTGAAGTCAATCCAGTAGGTGCGACATCCGGGTGTGTTATCAGTCCAGTAGGTGTGTCAAGTCCAGAGATAGTTGATACAGTGAGTGTCAGGTCCAAGGATGAGGATATATCGGTAGGTGAGGCAGATCAAGGAAATTTTCAGTAAGCTTATTCATTGCTGTTGTTTTGGTTTGGTGGGCAAGCGAGCAGTGTTTTTCTCCGTTCGAATAGACTGCCCAAAACAGGAGAAGTTTTGGAGCGATGTGCATAATTTTTTTTTTAATCGTATGATGTGAGCAATACACGAAGGAACCAGTTTTTTCCTGCTTCCTTCGTGTATCGTGGCCGTGAGGTCCAATCGGAGGGTACGGCAACATCGTAATATCCAAGCCCGAGGCGGGATTCGAACCCGCGACCTTTGGGTTGCCAGGCAGGCACTTTACCCACCCGACTAGCCCGGTCGGCTGTGCATAATTGATGTAGACATACTCGCAGTGTAGTAACTAGAAAAATTGGGCCCTCAATGCAAAGTTTAGTGTGGGACCACTAAAATAAAAAAATAAAAATAAAAAATCCGTAAAAATTGCCCTGGAAGCATCAGCTATGCTAATAACGGTTTCACCTCTGTTCACTCCAGTTTCGCTTGTGCTGTTTTAATAAAATGATTGTTTGTAGACAGTAAAATCTATAAACATAACTGAAAAACTTACATGTTTACTCAAATTTTTTTCTGTTTCGGGCAGGAGGGCAGTGGGACCCCTTTCGGTCTTGGGCACTAATCCACCGCATTAGCTGCATTGGCATAGTTACGCCACTGCATGCGTGTGTCCTCGTGGGATATCTTGAATTTCTGTAAAAAGGGTGCATCGGAGATCCCTGTAGCTGGGGAAATCATAAACGACGTGGTTCCAGTCTTCAGGCTCGCTACAGTGACAGAGTGGATCATGATTGATTCCCATTAGTGCTAATTTATCTTTGAAGGAGCCGTGATCGGTTATCAAGAATGTAGTGTGGAGACTAGCCAGTTCGGAGATTTGTGGAAAACTTGGCTGATGTTTGGAATAAACTTTTTTGTTATTTGGCCTTTCGTAGTTTCGAGGTTTTGCCAGGTCTGTTGGAATTACAGCGAAAGGCGCTTTTTCTATGTTTTGATATTGTTGGCGGGGTTGCAGGTGAATCCCAGGAGGGAAGCAGGAAGGCCCTTCGATAGATGATAGTGGAGTCTCCGACGAGTGACCTCCAGATCCAGGGGAAGAACGCCCACCACGACCTGAAGGGCCGGGATACTCACCGTGCTGCAAGCACGTGTGATTGCAGAGATATAGAGATTCATCGTGAAAGCATGATGGATCTCTGTATCGATGCTAGCTTTTTCTGGATACTGATTATTTTTGTGCGAGTGTACCAGATTTTGGCTGCATAAGCCACAACTGGAGTGGAGCCTTGTATAAGAGGGCAAGAGAGCAGTTGTTCAGTCCCCGGTCCATCCTGCTAACACGAGCGATCAGAGCTGTACTTTGTTGTGAAAGTAGTTGAGATGAGGTCGGAAGGATAGTTTTGAGTCTAGAATGACTGCAAGATGCTTTAACTTGGTAACTAACTTTTTGGTAGACCCGGCGAGTTTAATCTATGGTGGTCTGGTTGGCTGTAGGTGACATTTAAGCAGGATGGATTGAGTTTTGTCAACAGATATTCGGAGTTGGTGGTGTTTGGCCCATTCTTGAAGGATCTGCATGGCTCGATTTCCGGCGGTCTCGGGAGATGCTCTAGAGTCAGCTGCAATTGTGAAGACGAGATCGTCAGCAAAGGCCTGGGCGGAAACAGGGTCTAGATCCATGTCAAAGAGTTCGTCCAGCACAACATTCCATAAGAAGGGTCCCAGGACAGCCCTGAAGGAAGCTTCCATAGTTGGAGCGAGAGACTTTACAGTATGAAGTAGAGACGATGATTTTCCTGTTGGAGAGATAATCCTGAAGGCATTTATAAAGGTTGAGTGGGATTTGCGCTTGACGTAGACGGTTTAAGACACTTGGCCCCCAGAGCCTGTCGAAATACCCCGCAAAATCAACCGCAATGACCAGGAAGTATTTGGTTGGAGCAGATGTGGCTGCAGCTATGTGGTGTTGTAGGGCGTCCACAGTTGAATGGCCAGTTCGGAAGCCATATTATCGGCTGGAATATAAGTCTGCATTGCTGTAATATTAGGATACACAATGCCCTTCTCTTTGCATTGCATCCCTCTACATTAACTAAGCAAAAGTAACTGTCATCACAACGTTTTGTAGGCTCCGCCAAATCATAAGAATTGCAAATGGTATAGCCTTCTTTTTATCAATTTCCACAATCTCAATGCTTCAACACAATTTCGGCAAACTTTATGTGGAGCCCATTGTTTATCTATTTTTACTGTGCTTCTTTTGGAGTTTCACTCAAAAAATAAGCACAGTATACATATTCTTCAAATTCTGTGATATCTTGCCTTTGCTTGATTACTACATAACGTCCACAAATGCAACAAAATAAGCTGGATTGATCAAAAATAAACTGAGCTCACACTGATGTGTTGCACTGAGCTCTCAAGGTCAAGAAACAAATGATTGAAGGTAGTGTTGCCAACATGTGAAGATTTAGTGTACAAATTCCCATAATTTACTCCTAACTTAATACAACTCATGATATCAACTTAAGTGATTTGTGAAAAAACGGCACGTGATAGAAAAAAAAAAAAAAAACAAATAACATTTTGAAAGCAGCCTAAAAAATTGAGTTATAAACAGCTATTAGTTTACAAACATGGAAAATCATACAGAGTGATGTAATTACTGCATGTATCTACGGAAGTAGTGAAGATTATAGGTCAGTGGCGTAACTACATGTAGGTAGGCAAGACAATTTCCTCCGAGCCCGGGCCCTTTAGGGGCCCGGCGGCTTTGGCTGTCTCCTGTTTTTGCAATATTCATTAATTAAGTAGGTGCCCGAACATGTTCTTTGCCTCCGGGACCGAAAAAGGGTAGCTACGCTAGTGCTGCTTTATGCAATCGCGAATGCACCTAAAAAGTTGATAAATCTGAATACAGTTTAATAAAATTGAGACAATTTAGTGTGTGAGCATAAACAGGGCCAGATCTAGACATACCTTTTGATGATAACATTAGCTAAAGCGGCTCCAAAATATTTGTATATGCAGTTATAGATTTATATCCTCAGAAAAAAGAAATAACCAACTCTCCTCAGTAGTGCTCTCTCAGTCCATGGCTTATTACTAAATCCGACACTAACCGTAAGTGTACTATCGGTTACGATCGGGGGCGGGGGGTCTATATCAAATTGATAAAGCTTTTTCGTTAATTAGTGGCTAGTTAAAGTACCCAATCGGAAACCTGCAAACACAGCGAAAGGGCCAGTTCGTTCATTTTTTTCACCTCATTTGTAATCGCAATTATTTTGCTTACTGTACGGAATAACCAGAATATCAACAATACAGTACTCACATGAGAAATATTGTAAAGGGTCATTTGTAATCCTTTGACCTTAGTTGCCTCCTAGGCTTCCACCTATATGCAGCCAATGTTCAGCTGTGGTTATATCAGTAAAACTTTCTGGTTAGTATATTAATCAACATACATTAAATATAACCCAACTAGGTTATCAAATTAACTCAATGACAAAAGAGATTGAACAACCACTCAGTACCGCGGTATGGACGGCGTCTCTGTCCCAACCACGAGGTGAGGCGTCCAATCTAGAAGTGGGTAGGAGAAGACAGTATAAAAATATTTATATTAGCCTTAGCATTAGTAGAGGCATATGATGCAAGAAAGCAAGCTTATAGAACATCACCCATAAAAAAAAATCCCATTTCATACATCCATTCGCTCTAAAGGTTTGTCCACTTCTTCCTTAAATTTATTTTAGCTATCAACTTCCACAACGACAGATGGAAATTTGTTCCAGCAATTAACTACCCACTGGCTAAAGACAAATTTCTGCACATCTATTCTATACTGTTTTTCTGCAATTTGAATTTATTCCACCTCACGTGCATAATTCGAGCGAGAGGAAGAATCCCATCAGCATTGCGCCTGCTCAACTCGCTGAAGGAGTTATACACCTCAGTCAGATCACCTAGCCTAGTTTGCAGACGCTGCAATTTTGAAGAGCTTAAGCCTTTCTTCTTAAGAGAACCACCTTCGTTCCCCTCACCAATCTTGTTGCCCTTCTCTGCCAACAAGATTGGTGAGGCTTCCAGACCTGTACGCAGTACTCAAGACATGGCCTGACCATTGCCTTATACAAAGGGTTAATCATCTTTTCTCTACTAGCAAAATTCCTGTATATCATTGCAAAACTTCATGATCTGCTCTGGCAGCCCGTCTGCACTGCTCAGAAAACTTCATGTCTGACTGCACAATTACTCCCAGGTCTTTTTCATTCTCTGCCACCCTGAGTGTAGTACCACACAGTTGGTACGTTTCTCTGGGGTTACTTCTACCCATATGCAGTACTTTGCATTTGTCAATGTTAAACTTCAGTTGCCACTTCTCAGCCCATCTGGCCATCTTTTCTACATTCTGTTGCAATAGCATAATGTCCTTACTGTCATTAACAACCCTGCCAACCTTCGTATCATCTGCAAACTTGGACATGATATGCCTGATATACCACCATCAATATCATTGATAAATATACAAAACAACAATGGGCCCAACACCGAACCCTGGGGGGACACCACCTATAACATTAGTCCACAAAGAGCAGTGTCCATTGATTACCACACTCTGTCTTCTCCCACTCAACCATCCTTTTATACATAGCAGCAACTTGTTTATATTCCTGCAGGACCACCAGGTCAGTGGAATTTACAATAAATCATCGATACAAATGTTAATCATATTTAGCAGTCACTGGCTTGAACCGCGGTCCACTCAAAGATTGCGTGCTACTGTACTCACGCTCCTGACCACTCTGCTCCAATTTGTACAGCAACCTTCTATGTTCAACAGTATCAAAAACTTTCTTGAAATCAAAGTACAGTACTGTCATCATCATCATCAGCCATTTTCAATCCACTGCAGGATGAAGGCCTCTCCAGCAACTTTCCAGTTCCTTCTGTTTTGAGCACTGGCCATCCATTTACTACCCAAAAACTCATGAATTTCATCTATCCATCTCCGCCTTTGTCTTCCAGGTTTTTTTCTAGCTCCTCTTGGGTAACATTCTGTTATTTTCTTAGTCCATCTGTCATCATGTCTTCGAGCTATATGTCCTGCCCAAGACCATTTTAGTTCTTTAATTTTGATAAGAATGTCCTTTACTTGAGTTTGCTGCCTAATCCATGTGTTTCTCTTCTTATCTAACAATCTGATTCCCAATATAATTCGTTCCATTCTTCGCTGTGTAGTTCTCATCTTCTCTTCCATTCTTTTGGTGAGTGCCCAAGTTTCACTTCCATAAGTCATGGTGGGGAGTATACATTGATTCATTATTTTACGTTTCAGACAAAGTGGGATATTGCTCTTTAGTATGTGACTATATTTCCTGAATGCTATCCATCCAAAATTTATTCTTCTCTTGACTTCCAGTCATTTATCATTATTACAGCTAATAACTTGTCCCAGATAAGTATATGACTCCACCTTTTCAATTACTGCTCTTTCAATCATTATTTCCCTTTCCATGGCATACTTGTTCATCATTACTTTTGTTTTAGCCATATTCATCTTTAGTCCAAAATCCTTACGAACTGTGCATAACTGATTAGATTTTCCTCTAATTCTTTGGGATCGTGGCTTATGACCACAATGTCATCTGCAAATCGTAAATAGTTTAGGTAATCTCCGTTCACATTGACTCCTTTCTGCGACCAGTCTAATCTTCTGAAAGCTTCCTCAAGGGCAGCAGTAAACAGCTTCGGAGATATTGTGTCCCCTTGTCGAACTCCTTTCTCGATTTTAAATTTGCTACTGTCTTTGTCTAGTCTAATAAAGGAGGTAGCACTCATATATTTTCTTCAAAATCATAATATATGGGGTATCTATGCCTTGTCTTTCCAGTGCCCGAAACATTGCCTTTTGCTGCATGGAGTCAAATGCCTTTTCATAATCCACAAATGCCAGGCATAATGGTGTTTTACATTCATTTGCTTTCTCCATTAGCTGTGATATTACGTGAAGGTGATCCATAGTTGAGAATCCTGTCCTAAAGCCAGCTTGCTCTTTCGGTTGATTCTCATCAAGTATTCTTTCTAATCTGTTAGTAATGACCCTTGTGAACAACTTGTAGATGTGGGATAACAAGCTAATTGGTCTATAATTTTCAATTTCTGATTTATCTCCTTTCTTATGCAGCAAAACTATGATTGCATTATTCCTCTGCTTAGGCGTCACAGCTTTTCTAATGCACTTTGTGAAGAGCCTTGCCAGTTTTTGTGTTATGTCTCTTTCTCCCAATTTTAACAACTCTACAGTAACTTCATCTTCCCCCGGGGCTTTCCGATTCTTCATTTTCTTCAATGCATGTTCTACCTCATCAAGAAGAATATCGGGTATGTCGTATGTGTTGCTACTTTGCAATCCATCTTCCCCACTGCTGGTATCATTCCCTCGCTCCTTGTATAATTCTCTATAGTAGTCTTCTGCTATTTGAATTATGCCTTCTTTGCTGTTTATAAGTACACCATCGCTATTCTTCAGTTTCAGTATCATTTGTCTTTCTGTATTACTGCTCATGGCTGCTGATTTAAATCCTTTGTTTTCCCTTAATGCTTGTTCTACTTTTCTAGTGTTAAATCTTCTTATGTCCTCTCTGAGTCTCTTTCTAATGGCTTTGCATAACTCAGTATACTCAATTTTCTCCCTGTCAGTGTTTTTCTTGCTCTTCATTTGTCGTCTTCGGTTCATCATGACAAGTGTTTCTTGACTAATTTTTTCTTCTTTGGATTTCTGTTTCCCTATAGGTTTCTTGGGCTTTATCACTTTCAGAAAGTTGTAATATTCCTCGTCGATATCTTGGTCCTGAGCAGTCTGCAGAAGCTCAAACTTGTTCTTAAGTTCCAGTACATACTGCTTTTTCTTCTCCTCTGTTATCTCAAAGACCTTTGTATTATTTACTCGAGTCAGTTTTTTCCTTTCCTTTCCTACATCTATATCAAGTGTACATCTTACCATTCTGTGATCACTTCCAACATTTACCTTATTCAGGACGGTAACATCATTCACAATATATCTTCTGTTAGTGAGGATGAAGTCAATTTCATTAGTTGTTAATCCATTTGGACTCTTCTGTTCACCCTTTTCTTGAAAAAAGTGTTCATTACTGACAGTCCTTGAGATTCTGCAAATTCCACAAGTCTTTCACCTCTTTTATTTCTTTCACCAATTCCAAAATTTCCTATAGTTCCTCTTTCTGCGCTGTTTTGCCTTTTTCCAACCTTAGCATTGAAGTCCCCCATAATAATAGTGTAGTGGGTTTTCTGCTCATCTAGAAGACTCAATTTCGGTGTACATTTCTTCAACCTCTTCATCATCATGGCTCGATGTTGGTGCATAAATCATTATAACCTTTTGCTTGTACCTCTTAGAAATCTTGAGTATTAGTCTTGACACCCTTGGTGATGTACCTTTAAATTCCAAAATGTTGTTTTTAAAATCTTTGTGGACCAGAAACCCAACTCCACCTTCACTCCTTTCACTGTTTCCATTGGTGTACAGCAGATTTCCACTTGATAAACTTATAAGTGATTCATTTCTTCTTCTTGTTTCAGCCAAACCGATGATATTCCAATTCACATTTTCTAATTCCTTTTCCAGCTCTAATATCGTGTCTTCACCGATTGAGTGATCGTACGTTATAACAGGCCAAGTTCAGTGTTTCGGTACTGTATATGATATCAAAATTATTTTTTGAATCCAGTTCTTTTGTGATCACATCATAGTAATCAATCAATTAATCAATCAGATAGAACTTCCTCTTATCAGTGATCCTGCAATGCTTCTTTAACCAGTGACTCCATTATTTTCCCCTGAACAGAAGTTAAACTAACAGGCCTCTAATTACTAGTGTCACCTTTTGATCTCCCTTTGTGAATTGGAGAGACATTTGCACATCTCCAGTCCATAATTATGAGAGCTTCCCTGAGTCCAAGGAAGCTCTCATAATTATGGCTAAGGGTTTGCTTACTTCCTTTGCTGCCTCTTTTAATATAACTGGATAGATCCCATCCACCCCAGGTGCCTTTCTTTTGTTTGACTTCAACAATTTCTGCAGTTATTACAAAATCATTTAGCTCCCTCTTAGAGTTTAATAAGCTTCTGTTCTCTATTTCCCTAAAGGATTCCTCATGTGTGAATGAAGATGCAAAATACTCGTTCTGTTTGTCAGCTAGCTGAGCAAGATGATCAACAGTCGAAACATCGATATCAAGTGGACCAATTTGATTCATCCCCTTCCTTTTAGAATTTACATAAATAAAGAAGTCTTTGCTGTTTTTCTTTGCATCCTTTGCCAAATATTTCTCGTAATCTGCTTTTACCCGCCTCCTTTGTGACTTTCTTACAGACCAGCTTATATCTACCACAGGCTTCTGTGTCACCTGTTAATTTATATGTATCCCGTGCATTTTTGTTCTCTGCCACATGTCTCATTAGTTCCTCTGACTTCCATTTAGGCCTAAACCGTGAACAGTATTTCTTAGTTGGTATGAAAAGTCTAGCAGCTGCCAAGATTACTTACTTGAATGCTTCCCATTTAGAATTTGCTTTGGTACCATCATCAGTTGGTCCCACTGTTTAGAATTTAAAAACTTTCTGAGACCACTGTAGTCACTTTTACGAAAGCAAAAACCCTTCCGTTTACCCAGTGGTGTACCCAGGTTTTTCCTTGAGGGAGAGCAAAGGTGACAAAATAGGCGCCATACAAAGGGATTATTTCAGAGCCATTTCACATCAACAATGTGTTTTTAAGACCACATGCGTTTTCAAGAGCGCAGCTATTTAAGTTATATATATAGGGTGTTTCAGAAATGATGGTAAATAATTTAAAGGTGAAAAGTACAAACTAAAATAAGGGCCGCAAATGAATCGTTTTCGAGATAATGCACATTTTCTGTTAAGATCTGCCACTGACTATGGGAGCACTAGTTTAGCAAAAATCTGTGAATCCTTTGTTAAGGGTGGTTTTATTAAACATAAGATAATACATTTTTAATTTTTGGTTTCAACACCACAGGGTTTTACAGTTGTACATGTTACAGGATGTTCTTTCTAACACCCTTTTCTCAACATCAGGTGTTATGCTTCTGGGTCTACCTGCTCGTAATCCATGTGAGAAGTGCCCATGTTCTCTAAGGCGTTGATGTACACTGATGAATGTGCGCCTGTTGGGCTGCCTTCGGCAGTGAAATGCTTCTTGCAGTCTCGAGTGCACTGCCATTGGCTTTACCACACATGAAGTGCATGTCCGCATACTCTTCGTTGCTGTAACGTCTTTCCATGTTGACTATCCTTTAACAAGTACTAGTATGCCTGCTACGTCTCAGAGCATTGAGAGAGGGGAAACGGAGAGAATGAGCATAACCTAAACAAACAAGTCAGTGGTGGATCCAAACTGGAAATGTGCAATATCTCGAAAACGATTCACTTAAGGAACCATGTTTACTAGGGTTTTTTTTTTCATATTGTCGTCTGTACAGTTCACCTTTAAATTATTGACCATCACTTTTGAAACACCCTGTATAATGTTGATTTATTCAACGCAAAAAATACGCTTTACTTAAGGCTAACAAAACAGATACATATTTATATAAGTTTATGTTTGTTTGAGAAATTTCGCCATTGTGTTACATTCAACACCAAAAAAAAAATAAAATAAAATAAAATAAATAAAATAAAATAAATAAATATAAAAAAAACAAATAAATAAAATAAAATAAATAAATATAAAAAAATAAATAAAATAAAATAAATAAATATATAAAATAGCCTTGGCTCACAAAACGCATGTAATATGTTATACAGTCTAACAAATCGGCAGTTAAAAGTTAGTCTTGAGAAATTTCTTGCGTCTTGGTTTCACTGTCGCGAAATGATTTATCAAGTTGCTGTAGTCAACCTTACTTGCTAATTAATTTTTAATGGAAAGGATCTCTAGTCCTGAGAATCAGTCTTCTGTCATAGTGGAGCGTAAGTACACGGGTGTGCAAAACTTAAGGACCAGTCAGGTTTTCACCTGTAGCTTCTCATAGGAGTGACCTGGATATGGGAAAAGCATACCAAAGGAACATCGTGAGGTACAGAAATGAAGGAAACAACACCGAAACAAAACGGTACAGAGGGACTTTATTCAAAAATGGCAACATAGCACTGGCTGCCATGATACAGCTGCATCACTGCAAAAGATGGAACAAAGGGAAGAGGTGGTCCTCAGTAAGAGATATGGCGACTCCTAATGTCGATGCAGGCTTTGCACCGCCTGTCCATACTTAGAACAATGTTGTTGATAAGTTCTTGCGGTAACATCGTCCATTCCTCTGTCAGCGCCATATTCAGCTGGTGAACATTTTCTGGTGGGTGTGGACGTGCCGCTAGGCGTCTCCCCAGAGCGATTCAGATCGGGGGGAGGGACGGGCAAGCCATTCCATACGAAAAATGTCCTCACTTTCCAAAAGCATATCATCAGCTGCAGTGCGATGAGGTGTGGTGTTATCATCCATAATCACGAACTCGGGACCAATGGCACCTCGGAACAGACGCACATGGGGAAAGATTTATTTATTTATTCAGTTTATTGCTTTTTTACAAACACCCCTAGAACAGCATGCAAGCTAGAAGGGTGCAAAAAAGGAACCAACATAAAATAATTAGAATAAAAAAAAAAAAAACCAATGACAGTATTGATCTTTAGAAATATGTACAATTGATATTTGACATTTATATAAATATAAGGAATTGCACAAACTGTATTAATAATAGTATCAAGAAGGGGGCTCCTGATCATATGATAGTGATGCAGGATTTTTAGAAGGGCTTTGATGGAGAGTCTGTCAAATGCAGAAGAAATATCCATAAAAAATACATCTAGTTGATCTCCACTATTCAGAGCGCGTTGTATTCGACCAAATGTCTCAAGGAGGTTGGTTGTGGTTGATCTCCCTTTAAGTGTTGAATGAAGGTGTGCTGGGCGATGCCTAAAACAGTGGGAGCCAAAGTACTTTAGGAGTGCTTTTTCAAAAAATTTTAGGGTGTAGCAACTAATTGAGATGGGCCTGTAATCTTTGGCAGTCTTGGGATGTGCCTTTTTAGGAACAGGTTTTGTACAGTACAGCTTCCACATCCGCGGGACGTTGGCGGTTTGCAAGATGTTATTATATGCTTGAAGGAGAAGATCGATTATGTAAGGGCTACTGATCTTGATAATAAAGAGGGGGAAGCCATCGCGCTTTGGAAGACTGTTGGAAGACTGTTGATGGCCTGAGTGAGGTCAGCCCTGTTGAGGGTAATGGAGGACAGTTGTACTGTATTTGTTCCTGGGACATAGTAAGCATTTACATCTACACTATCTTTTCCCAGAACTTTGAAGGTATTGCGAGCCCATTCAGATAGAGTATGTTTACTTATTTGTTCCGACTCTTATGTTTGAAGCGCGCTTGTTGTACAGGATTTGCCTGTGAGCTTGAATCTTAGCTCTCACAAAAGCTGCTCTTTCCTGGTGATATATCGTTCTGTTTTGATCCGAAGAATATTTTCTAAAGGCCCTAAAGGTATTCTGTTTTTTTGTGAAGAGGGCTTTTAGTTCAGTTGAGAACCACGGCTTTGTCCAGTGACAGATGCGGACTTCTCTAGCCGCTCCTATTTCAGCAATTTTTTTAAGGTGCAACGCTATGGAGTTAATAGTCTCTGTCGACGGTAAGTGTGTGATTGCGTGCCAGTCAACTGATTTCAAATATTGAAGAATATCGGCTTGTTTGATGAACTTGGTGGAAAAATAATCTTGCGTGTAGATTTGGTAGGGTGCCTTCCGTCAGAAGAAGAGTATATGTTGGTTGGTAACTCAATAACAAAAGGTGAATGGTCCGAAGAGAATTTTGTTTGGGAGGGAGCGCCCCTCACTCCGACAATGTTGTGAAATAACAGGTCTAGCCGCTGGGATCCTCTTGTTGGTGCTGTCAAGTTCTTTCAGACCGATTCCTGATAACAGGTTCGTGAGCTTTTCCTTCTCATTACTGAATTTCGGGAGGAGCAAATTGGAGTCGCCAAAATGATGACTTTAATGTAAGTTATGATCCAACGGTACAGCTCGACTCTATCTTCTGAGCTGTGATCTGGGGGTATGTAGATTACCACAAGCTGCAACTGGTATTCTGGATATTGACTCCTTTTATCTGATATTGAGATACTCAAGGCCTCAAAATGTTTTGGGATTACCTCAGTACAGTAGCGTGCACCGGTTGCAGTACCGCCTTCCAGTAACTGGAGTTAGCATTAGCATTAGCATTAGTAGAGGCATTTGATGCAAGAAAGCAAGCTTATGCAGCATCAGCCAAAAAAAAAAAAAAAAAAAAAAAAACCACTTCCACTTCACCCCTCTGTTCGTTCAAAATACCTGTCCAGCTGAGCCTTAAACTTATTTAGGCCATCAACCTCCACGACAAGGGATGGAAGTCCGTTCCACCAACCAACCACCCGCTGGCTAAAGGCAAATTTCCGCACGTCTATCCTACATCTGTCTTTCCTCAATTTGAATTTATGCCCTCTCAGGTGATTATTCTGAGCTAGAGGAAGAATCCCATCAGCATTGAGCATGCTCAAACCATTCAAGGCTTTATACACCTCTATCAGATCACCTCGCTGGTGCCTAGTCTCCAGACACTGTAATTTGCAAAACTTAAGCCTTTCTTCGTAAGAGCACCCCTTTGTTCCATTCACTAATCTTGTTGCCCTTCTCTGTACTCGTTCCAGCAGCTCTACATCCTTCTTGAAATGAGGCCTCCAGACCTGTATACAGTACTCTAGGTGTGGCCTGACCATTGCCTTATACAAGGGAATAATCACCTCCTTATCCCTGCTGGAAAAATTCCTGTATATCATTGACAATACTCCATGAGCTACTCTTGCAGCCCGTCTGCACTGCTCAGAGAACTTCATATCTGCCTGCACAACCACCCCCCAAGTCCCTTTCATTCTCTACCACTGTCAGTGTAGTACCACAGAGTTGATACGTTGCTCTGGGGTTGCTGTTTCCCATGTGTAGTACTTTACATTTGTCAATGTTAACCTTCATTTGCCACCTCTCAGCCCATCTGCTCAACCTTTCCAGATCCTGTTGCAGCAGCATAGTGTCAGTAGTGTCCTTGACAACCCTGCCAACCTTTGTATCGTCTGCAAACTTGGACATTAAGCTTGATATACCATCATCAATATCATTTATAAATACAGAAAACAATAATGGACCCAACACTGAGCCCTGAGGGACTCCACTAATAACATTAGTCCACGATGAGCAGTGTCCATTGATTACCACTCTCTGTCTTCTCTCCCTCAACCACCCCTTTATCCATAGCAGCAATTTGCCTCCAATGTCACACTGCTCCAATTTGTGTAGCAGTCTACCATGTGCAACAGTATCAAAAGCCTTTCTAAGATCCAAGTATATAATATCAAAGCTATTCCCTGCATCCAGTTCTTTTGTGACTGCATCATAGTATCCAATCAAATTGGTCAGGCAAGACTTCCCCTTAACAAAACCATGCTGTGTCCGAGCTATAACTGAAGTCTTGTCTAAATGATCCTGCAGTGCTTCTTTAACCAGTGCCTCCATTAATTTTCCTGGAACAGAAGTTAAGCTCACAGGTCTATAATTACTTGTGTCAGCCTTTGCTCCTCCTTTGTGAATTGAGGTCACATTTGCACATTTCCAGTCTATGGGTACCTCCCCTGAGTCCAAGGAAGCTCTCATAATTATGGCTAATGGTTTGCTTACTTCCTTTGCTGCCTCCTTTAATATAACTGGATAGATCCCATCCACCCCGGGTGCCTTTCTTGTGTTTATCTTCAACAATTTCTCCTCCACTTTACTCCCAGTTATTTCAAGATTCTGTAGCTTACTGCTAGAGTTGAATACACCTCTGGCATTCCCCTCGCTGAATAACTCCTCATGTGTGAATGTCGATGCAAAATATTCATTTAGTTTGTTAGCTACCTGAGCAGGATCATCAACAGTTGACCCATCAATATCAAGTGGACCAATCTGATTCATCCCCTTCCTTCTAGAGTTTACATAAGTAAAGAACTCTTTGCTGTTTTTCTTTGCATCCCTTGCCAAGGATTTCTCGTAATCTGCCTTCGCCTGCCTAACCTCCTTTGTAACTTCGTTGCATATCAACTTGTATCTATCATAGGCTTCTGTATCATGTGTTAATTTGTAAGTATCCCATGCATTTTTCTTCTCTGCCATATGCCTCATTAGTTCATCTGACATCCATTTTGGCCTAAACCTTGAACAATATTTCTTAGTTGGTATGTAAAGCCTAGTAGCTTCCAAGATAAGTTCTTTGAATGCTTCCCATTTTGAATTTGCTGTTGGTAACATCATCAGTTGGTCCCACTGTATAGAATTTAAATACTGTCTCAGTCCATCGTAGTCGCCTTTACGGAAGCAATAACCCTTCCCTTTACCCCTAATGGTAGTTACCTCTTTGAGTATATCCCACGTCAGCACACTGTGATCACTGCCACCTAGTGGTTCATTTATCTGCAGATTCTTAATGCATGAAGTATCACTGCTGATAATCAAATGAAGAGTATTACTCCCTCTAGTTGCCTCCCGAACATGCTGATGTAGAAAACAATCATCCAATTTATCCATAAAAGCCCTGCTAGTGTTTGAGTGACCAGCCCCCAAATTCCAGTCAATATCTGGGAAATTAAAATCTCCCATTATAAGACTCTCTCATTTACTGGCCCACTCTATTTCCCTGTACAGTTTCTTATTATACTCATCAGAGTCATTAGGCCTATAGCACACTCCTACTCTCAGTTTTGATCTCCCAATGCTTATGTCACACCAAACTGACTCAACACTGCACAGTCCAGCGATGTCGACTGGCTTCACTTCCTTGGTTTTTATGAGTTTCTTAACTAACAGCATAACCCCTCCCCCCTTCCTATCCTGTCTATCCTTTCTGTAGACGTTGTACTCCCCAAATTCCAGTTCTGCATCCCTTATATCTGTGTGACACCACGTCTCTGATATCCCAACAATATCTGCCTTTGATGTTTTCAGCAATACCTCAAATTCATCAAATTTATTTACTAAACCCCTAGCATTGGTGTACACGCAAGTATACATGCACCTATTTCTATTCTTAGCTACCCTAACACAACCCATGTGTTTACTTGTACCGCAATGGCTCCCAGCAGTCTCTGAAATATCATGCATCTTGTTTTCCAGGCTTCTGCTCATTCTAATAGAAGCAGTGCAAGAATCTCTTTCACCTCTGCCCGTGGCTACTGTCAATCTATTGGTCTTTGTCTTCCACCAAGCTAGCAGTTTTCCGACCCACCTAACACTGCCTCGATAGCATCAGCAAATATTCTTGCACCCTTTCTATTTAAGTGTATCCCATCCCTGTAGAAGCAATCTCTCCTGTTAACAAGTACAGTCCCGGCTGAAAAAAATTCTACCCCTTGAGCCTTGCACAATCTTTCCAGGGCCGAATTGATCGACAAGGCTCTCATCATATACTCCCTCCTATCGTGTCTGGGCAGATGTAGAAAACAATCATCCAATAAATCCACAAAAGCCCTGCTAGTTGTGTACATCCATCCAAGATAACGCCTCCCCAGACGAGAACAGCTCGCCCGCCATATCGATCCCTTTCAGTGATGTTTGTGGGGATGATACCGTATGCCAGCCTCTCGCCAGATTAGCTGATGTCCAGAATCGTTGCTGAGACTGAATCTACTCACATCAGTAAAGAGTACCTTACCCCATTGTGCAGCTGTCCAGTCCTTGTGTTCGATGCACCGCTGTAAACGGTGTCTCCGATGGGCAGGTGTTAAAGGGACACAGCATACTGGCCGTCGGGCAAACAGTCCACCTTTGTGGAGTCGCCTGGCCACAGTAAACCGCGATATCCTGCGTTCTGTGCTCCTGTACAGGTTTGCAATGGATCCCGCTGTCTGGTGTCGGTCCCTCTTGGCCTGTAGGAGTATACAGCGGTCATCATTGGGCGTTGTTTTTCGTGGACGACCACCACTGGTCCTTCGAACAGCTGTACCTGTCGTTCTGAAGGCCGACCACGCAAGTGAGACGATGCTATGGGCGATACCGAACTCTGCAGCCACACTCCTCGCACTTCGAGCTTCCTAATTATTCGACCTTGGGTAAAGTCATCCAGATGTTGTCTACTGGCCATTTCATTGACTGTAGCACTGTATGAAACCAATCGAACGTCTGTAACAATTTGCTCACCATTCGGTAATTTGCACATAACTGCTGAATTGCTGCTTTTATCTGTTTATGTGAGACCTCTCATCACGATTCAAATATTTGCATGTGCACCAGCTTTCTACTGAACGGCTACAGTTATGCAAATCGCCACAGGCTGTTTGGTTTGATTTTGTGGTTGTAACCTTTAGAAATAGTGTTGGTCCTTAAGTTTTGCACATCAGTGTAATTTTTAATCAGTTTTAGACGGCTAAAAGATCTTTCTGCAGAAGCGGTGCTTACCGGTACGGTGCAAAATATTTGATATAGTTTATGGCGGCATTATGAAGTAGCCGGGTGAGGAAGGGTAATACTTCGCAATATTATAAAATTTTCTGTTATTTATAAATGTGACTTAAGCGATACAGAGCAAAAATTAATTGCTTAATTTAACATCATATGCTCCTGTCGCATTGACCTCGATCGCATAGTATGTTCGAATTAATATTGATCGAGATCAGTGCGCAGTACCATACGGTACCGCGAGAATCGCTTAAATTTTAGCCGAGTGGTCAGTTAAATTCACCCCAGGACTACACTGTAGTCCTGGGGAGAACACTGTAGTGTGGTTACGTTGAGATAACTTGAGATCAAATCATTGGTAGTCATAAATTTCAACATTGTTGTGATGGTAAGTTCTCCAAAATTTTTTCACTACTCATCAGTCTCTTTCATCAGGGCTCTAAAGGAAAAGTATTCCTGAATAATTTCACTTTGGTCATCAAGGATATTGGCATATTCCTTTGCTAGAAATTCTAACCTGCTGACATTATCCTCATCATCAAAATGCTTGGGATCCAGTACACTAAAGTTCGAAGCCACATCAAGGAAATTTTTGAATCTCTCCTGTGTACTGGTGATTACTGTATCCAAAGGCATCAAGTAATATTCTACTATAAAACGATTTATACTATCAGATACTCTGTTGTCTTCTGCAATTTCATAATGGAATCTCTTTCTCTTTCGTTCTCATTGGAATTTGTATGTGGAAACTGTCTCACATTTTGAAGTAAGTTCACTGGCTTCCTACTCAATTTCCTTAAAATGACTTATGTCACTATTTCGCATGGCTTTTAAATCATTGTCAAACACCTTAATTAGGCGAGAGGCTGTCAGGATGTTTATGTTTGATTTCCAAATAATTGGATAAAATAAGCGCCTTGTTTAAGAGTTCTTTCCATAATATTGGGTATGTTGAGGGTCTAACGCTGCCATCTCCGCGTACGTTCTCTGTATCGAGTGACAGTGCCCTGTCAATGCCAGAGGTTTGACAGTGTGTGGGTCATGTAGAATGTAGTATGTTGTGCCCATTGTTCATCTGGCCTGTCAGCCGCCGGGCCCCTAGTGGGGCCTGACGTTACCATACCCAGCGACGGGGACGCCGGCCGGGTGTACCAATAAGACTAAAAATAAAAAAAAATAAAAAAGTTTCGTCGTTTGCTTAATAATACGATTTGTTTAAACATAGAGTGGGGTTTTCGCTGAATGAGTTTCTCTAGAGGTCTAATAGTTCGGGCTGTAATTTTGATGTGCAATGTATTAGATTTGGATCTGTGGCGTAATACGCTGTGTAGAAAATCTTTCTATAATATAAGAAAAATCACAAATTCGTATGTTTTAACTGTTGTAAGAATGCCCTTTGGCTCAGCAAGTTGCTGTGTGGTGCTGTTAATATCGCCATCTAATATTCGTTGCAGGGCAACAACAATAGCTGGTAAGCTTTGCACAACTGCCTCTACCGGAGATTTCTGGATGCCCATCTAGTATCAGATAGTTTAATGTTAATGCAAAAGACTCTAATTCGCTACTTTGCGCCACCCAAAGCAAAGATAGACTAGGCAAACTTCCAGAAAAATAAGTGTACAAGCTTTCTAGAGTTCCAAAGTACAACCGACTGTGAACATTGCAATTTACTGAGTCACCTAAGATGAGATTTAAAATATGAGCACAGCAATGCGTATAAAGTGCATGAGGGGTTATTTCTTTTACTATTGTCTGAAGACCTGATACTTGACCAGCCATGGTGCTGGCTCCATCACATGCCTGGCCATAACATATTGTGATTGATAGCCCTAGCTTGTTTAAAGCAGCAAGAAGAACACTAAAGAAGCCTTCAGCACTTTTCCCAGGCAGTTCAAGAAATCGAACAGAGCACTCCACAATATCACCTGTGTCTGTCACATATCGAAGTGGTAAGGAAAACTGATCAGCCCTGCTTACATCAATCAATGGTTGAGTCAACTATAACAGAAAACTGCGGAGATGGGAGAAGCCCCATGTGCCATTTGACCCGAATATACCTTATAACAGAAAACTATATGGCAACTTGGACTTCATTCACTATCAGTTTTGTGAGCTCAGCTGTCAGAGCGAGAATCAAATCATTTTGTATATTTGGGCTCAAATATGTTGCGTTTCGTTCACTTTGTAACATATACTGACTAAGTGATGTAAAATGTTTTGCTAGTAGCTTGATGAGCTCTAAGAAATTCCCCTCGTTTGCACTTGGGCTACATAAGCCTCTGCATTCGCGATGACCACGAAATGCCAAGCCCTGTTTTGACAAAAACAGAACCGCTTCAATGATACTTGTTAAAATCAGTCTGTTCTTTTCTATTTCTTTCTTCTGTGCTGTCACGAAATTAGTAGTAGTAGTAGCAGTAGCAGTAGTGGTAGTAGCAGCAGTACTAGTAGTAGTAGTGGTATGTGATGCAAGAAAGCAAGTGTATGAGCTTATGCAGCATCAGCAAAAAAAAAAAAAAAAAAAATCACACCATTCCCTCTAAATGACTGTCCAGTTCCTCCTTAAATTTATTTAACCTATCAATTTCCACAATGACAGATGGAAGTTTGTTCCTGCAATTAACCACCCGCTGGCTAAAGGCAAATTTTCGCACATCTGTTCTACATCTGTCTTTTTTTTAATTTGAATCTATGCCCCCTTAGGTTCGTAATCTGAACAAGTGGAAGGGTCCCATCAGAATTCAGCGTGCTCAACCCATTCAAGGCCTTATACACCTCAATCAGGTGTATAAGGCACCGCAGGTGTCTAGTCTCCAGCCATTGCAATTTTCAGAACTTAAGCCTCTCTTTGTAAGAAGATCCCTTCATTCCCCTCACCAATCTTGTTGCCCTTCTCTGTACACGCTCAAGCAAATCTACATCCTTCCTAAAATGAGGCTTCCAGACCTGTACGCAGTACTCAAGGCGTGGCCTGACCATTGCCTTATACAGAAGGGCAATCACCTCCTTTTCTAGCAAAATTCCTATATATCATTGACAAAACCCCATGACCTGCCCTGGCAGCCTGTCTGCATTGCTCAGAAAACTTCATATCTGGCTGCACAATTACTCCCAGGTCTTTTTCATTTTCTACCACCTTACGTGTAGTACCACACAGTTGGTACGTTTCTCTGGGGTTACTTCTGCCCATATGCAGTACTTTGCATTTGTCAAGGTTAAACTTCAGTTGCCACTTCTTAGCCCATCTGCCCAAATTTTCTAGATCCTGTTGCAGTAGCACACTGCCATTACTGTCATTAACAACCCTGCCAACCTTTGTATTATCCGCAAACTTCGACACTAAGCCTGATATACCTTCATCAATATCATTGATAAATATACAAAACAACAGTGGACCCAACACCGAACCCTGTGGGACTCCACTAATAACATTAGTCCACGAAGAGCAGCACCCATTGATTACCACCCTCTGTCTTCTCCCACTCAACCATCCTTTTATCCATTGTAGCAACTTACCCTTAATTGGCAAAGACAGTTTGATCACGGAACAAGCGAAATTTTGTTAGAAAGAAATCCTTTTCTGCTTTTCTGTGTGTATCACTATATTCATGTTTTTCAATTTTGTGTACTCCCTTGGCAAAATTTTTACAACCAACTTTTGGATTACCCTAAGGATCCATCCTGTTTGAGGCGTTTGTAAACAACCAGCAATAAAGCAAAACATGCATTGGCTCTTGCTGAATAGATAAGCCACTGCCTGGCACTTTCACGGCCACTTTTCTCATGCTTTTTTTTGATACCACTGTGCTTTACGCTAATCCTTCGTGCTTTACGTTAATCCAAGGAGTTAACCATAGAGTTGGTAGCTTTTCTTTTTTTTTTCTTCAACACCCAGTGTAGGGAAAAAGTTCACCCAACATGAAATGTTAACAGGCCTTCAAAAACAAACAACATATATAAAACGTGATAGAACGTTCCTTCATAGATTTTTACGTAACCGAGGCTTCATTTCAAAGCTTAGTTTTACTGAAAATTATAAATACAGTATTCAGCATCTAGTATACTTTTCGGGAAATTCATCTTGAAGAAGGTTGCTCCAGAAAACAGAAATGATGTGGAAGAGGAAAAGTTGGTTCTGTGAATTTGGAGTTTGTCAGCGAAGGGATGCTGACTCTTGCGGCACTGTTCGGACTGATTTTGAAGAGAATGTGGTATTGCGTCGCCGTAGCCTAGTGATCAGGCGCGCGAGTGCATAAGTACACGTGCCTTGAGTGACCGGGGTTCAAGCCCGTGACTGCTGAATACGGTGCTGTTTCTTGTATTCTGTCTATCTTGTGAACTCCCCTGACCGTTTGGTCGTCCCTGAGTATAAATAGAAAATTTAATTTTAAGTAAGAACGGTGACAATTGGAAGTATCTCTAGAAGAGACATGCAGCAGCAATGAGTGGCGAGACTGTAAGAGATGGGTCATCAATTAACTTGACTGCCTTCTTTTGAATGGAATCAAAAAGCTTAAGAGAGATTTTGGGGACACCACCGCAGATGTGGAAAACATTCTATGCTATGGCCGATTTGTGATTTGTACGGGGTGAGTATTGTAGTTAATAAGAAAAGTAACGCCGAGATCGAAAAAGGAAACTCAGTGTTTTTGATGCAGCGGAAGTAGTATTTGTGATGTGCTTATGCTAAGAGAGATTATGAATTAGAGTAATGATTTATAATTTCAATTTTGAGCATAGGGGCGGTAGACTGTTTTTTGCTAAAAATAAGACAGTATTGAGTTTTAGAAGGATTGAAAATAACTAAGTTTTCTTGCTAAGTTGACAATACTCCAATGAGAATTACCTGGGGCTCAGCACTTAATGAGGACTTGACACTCGAAAAGTGATATGTATAATATTTACATAGTATGAATCAGAGCTGTAATACTCAATACGTTCTACGTTGATATTAATATTTGTAAAATAATAAGAGGAGTTTACCTCAATATAGTACGTAGAACACTTCCGTATGGAAGTGTTCTACGTTCTCGAGAGTATCATATGGAAGTGTTCTACGTTCTCGAGAGTATCATACGGAAGTGTTCTACGTACTGTATTGAGGTAAACTCCTCTTATTATTTTACAAGTATAATATTTACATAACACTTTTCAGCACCTGCCATGCACTTTTGTTGCTCTCCAATCCTTACTGCTGGAACAAAATTCAGATATGAATTTATTTCATGAAGAAATAAATCCAGATGTTGATTTATTTCTTCATGAAATAACTTCAAATAAGTCAATAACTGTTCACGAAAAATAAACTAACGTGTCAGGTCTTTTTCTTCATTCTGAACCATGAAGAGGTGGAAAAAATATTCGGTAAATTTGTCGAAATGGTCGTGAACTTCGTCTAGCCCTGGATCAAGTCCAAAAGCTGCAGTTTTTGCCATTCTTTGTTCATTATTTTTAGTTAGGCTACTAAAATCACAACAAACTAGTGACTATTTTAAACCACCGTTAGAGGTGGCATGGAAGAATTTGTGCCAAAAATATAAGCATAACGCCACGAAACTTCTGTACTGAAAAATTAGTAAATCAGAAATGAATAGAATTCTGGAAATTAGTGGTTATTATGGAAAACCTACAGTGTAATATGTAAACCGTATTGGCTTAGGTCTCCTGATTTAATGTGGCTTTTCGGCAAGGAAGGGGAATTGGTAAGAAATAAGCCTTCTGACATTGCAGGTACTAAGAACAACCTTTCATGAGATCCCATCGCAATCGATACTGACATGATATAGGGCCCTCGCAGGCGGCAGAGTGAATTGTGTTGCTCCTCTCTCACGCCGCGTTGAAAGCACCCGGGTTCAATTTCTGTCGCTGACCGAAGTTCGGAAACACTTCCCATTGAGATGGGAGGAACTTTAATTTCTTTTTTTCACACCATGGCCGGGCTAGTCAGGTTATGCAAGGATTGCATTGCTTTATTCCTGATAACGTTGGTTATAGCTAGATGTTGGTCAGCTGTTACAGTGATTCCTTATGAAATTAGCAATAATTGGAAATTTAGTTATCCAATCCATGATTATTGCTTAAATAATAAATTTTTACAGAAGATGTACAGCTTGTACAACCATGTGAATGTCGCTTGAGGTCGCCCAGCCCCGACTTTATATCGGCGATTCTTAGAGCAGTTTTAGTTATTATTATTATTATTATTATTATTATTATTATTATTATTATTATTATTATTATTTTGTTTTCATAATTCGTTTTTAAGGCACGCTGTAGGCCTACCCTGCAACTTGATTAATGATAATAACTCGCAGGGCCGATCCTAGAGCAGGAGACCCAGTGCGAGACTTAATGTTGGGGAAAACAGTCAGGGATCCGAGTGCATTGCATCTTTAGTACCTCCTAAGGGGCAACCATGATAGCTCTTATATAGAAAAAGTAGCAGCAAAGGTACATTCAGTAGCCACTTTTATTAGGTATACATACCCTTTTCATGAAATGAAAAGGGTATGTATACCTAATAAAAGGGTATGTGCAAGAATGGGCAAGACTAAAGACTTAAGTAACTTTTGAATGTGATGTGACATTTGTACTATTGGAGGGAATGCACAGATAATATGGAAAGTGTTATTTTTTATTTTTTTACAAAAAGTTGTGCTCATTCTTTGTTTGGTGTGGGTGCGCGTCTCCTTGGGACAGGCGTCGTGCGTTCACGTTGCTGGAAATGGTTTTGCTTTGTTTTGTTTTCCTATTTTATTTTATTTTTAGGTTAGCTTGATACTTAGGCGCAGAATCGCACCTTACCAAGGTCTTACAAGGTAGAAATCTTTATTGCAGTAATAATAATACAGTACAAATTGATACATTGCAATATTCCACCAGGCCAAAGTTCTTACAAGGCTTACCAAGGTTAGCCTTAAAAAGACAGTAGGAATTTGCTGTATTTGTAATGTGATTTAGTGTGTTCTTTTTTTTCTGAAGTCTTAGTAATATTATCACTCCAGTCCGATTAATAAATCCCTATTGAACTTTGTTAGAAATGCATCTAAAATTTCACTCTCATTTCTGATCAGGTATCAACATTCGTGGAATCCTTGCTGTGGCGTATAATGGAGCTGTATCATCCATCGTCTCAGCAATATCTTAGCTGGCGCTAGGTTTTTTTTTTTTTTGGCAAATATCATCCTCGTATCTCGTTTGATTCTATTTTTCAAAAATCAGTGCACTTCAAAATTATAATTACCTGTAAACATATTAGACACACATACTCTTGAAATTGATAAATTTTTTCAAAAGCGTCATATTTTTATATGCTAGCTATATACATTCGATTATATTTTTGATGTTTGATCACCCTCTTGTCATTTGTCATGGTGCTCAGGCTGTCGTGATAATACAAAGATGAATTTCCGATATCAAATTTAAAATAAGAAATTATTACTCAGTTAAACTTTATTTGTATGGCTATTGGAAAGAAACGTTATTTGGAGAAAAGGTTTTTAAATTTTCTAATCTGTCAAATCTTAATAGGTTGTAGAATATTACCAATAAATTAAGTGGTGTGTTGACGTTGACTTATACAGGAACTCGAATATTCAAATGTCTACGATGTTCAGATTCTACTTTCCCTGTGGGAAAAGTAACCGTTATCGACTTTTGCTGAAGCTTTTTTTTTTTTTTTTTTAAATGTGCATAAAAATTAAAAAGAATTGGCAAACAGAGACAGATATATTTGCCAGTATTTGGAATAGTTTTGGAGGGATTCAGTTTCTGTCATAATATAATAACAAAGATAATAAACTTCATAAAAGAAATTAATTATCCTTTAGCATTTTACTACTAATAAAGGAATAGACATGAGTATTATGGCCTTTTAAATGTTTAGTAGTAAAGTTGGTGCCGACTTAATTTGTCCATTTAGAAAGCGATTTTATAAATCATATTGTTTATGAATGCGTGCGTAGATAGCAGCAAGGTCTGAATCCTCAAATAGGATTTTCTTAACATCCCAACTACTAGGAAACAATCCATTTATTGTTTCAATGGTAGCTTGCTGAAGGGATCTCATTTCTCTTCTGCAATTGCATCTCCTCTGTTTTGTAGGGCATTAATTTTCATTTTCATCGGATCTCTGTGCTCTTCCAAGTGGCAATACACTTAAGTAGAACTGCCTCTCCCACAAAGGGGTGTGCCTAGATGTGAAGTAAAAACGATGTTTACAGGCTTGCTTATCGTAGCGTCATCATCCTTGACAACTGCGTCACTTAACTTCGGTGGTCACTGCGACTTAGCTACACACAAATGAACGTTCTTTCGCAGACAGCAGATGACTTGGAGAAATCGTGCAAGATCTTGGAATCACTTGCGAGAAATTCGTTACTGTACTTATATTATCAAAGTTGAAAATCGCACTCACTGTAATTTTAAGTTTACTCATGGGAAAATGCGGCACGTTGCTTAACGCACTTCTGAGAAGCGGCCCATTCAGTATTCATGGCTCCATAATTTTATAAATAGATAATATCCAATGCTCTTTTTTGCAGTTTGTTTAGCAGAATTATAAAAGTGATTCAGGCGCCTCAGCGAAAAGCTGTAAATAATTTAATAGGAGAAATAAAAGCAGTTTTTCGTGTATTAGCCTAATGTATGCTATCAGAAATTTACGAGTCAACTGGAAGAATGTGCAGCTTTTCTTAATAGTCTGGTGAACTGAGACGGATTTTCTACATATTCTGCATATCCCAAGGTGATTTCAGATTCTTTTAACCATGGTTTTAACATTGGAACACTTCTTTTATAGATATTAACGCAGTATTCATAAATATTAAAGATACTTTTCCTTTATATATATAAAATCATTTATTGCCATCCGATAAAGTAATGGCATTACCATTACATAAAATTTTAACCAAGGTTAAAATTTTATTTAAAGAAAGAAAGTTGTATTTTAAAAAAAAATCCTACAATTATGTAATATTAATATACAATATTCATACTGATGATTTGACACTAACCTTTTTCAAAATCGAGAAATGTAAGTACATTCCTGAGTTAAATGTTTCCTCTAGAAACTGTTGCGTTAGCATTGTTATTGTTTAGTAGCAGGTTGGCATCTATGGCCATATTGTGTGTGTGTGTGTTATGCCTGCATTAGTGTGTATTCACGGGCTGATTTGCACATTGTGATGCTTGAAAACTCCAGAATTACTAGGGGAAAATCTACTCCCTCCGCCTGAGATCAGCTAATTACAGTCTCGACTGAAGAAGCCTTTAAGAATTCCTCAACTATCCGACGAGATTCGAACCGAGACCTCTCAAAATGAGTGACAAGCAGTGAAAACACTATTGTTGTGAAGTGGAAACTTATACTTCTCCAAAAAAGTATAATTGTATCTTCACTTTAATGAACGGAAACTGAAACTTCACAGTTTGTTGTTTTTCTACTTTAATACACATTTTGTGTGATGAATTAGATAAGAATATAAACTATAGATCAACTGAAATAGCAGAGCACACCACAAGAATTTTTTTTTTCAGCTGGAACGCTGAAAGCACATTTTTCCTTTATTTTATTTTATAATAATAATAATAATAATAATAATAAGAAGAAGAAGAAGAAGAAGCCGCCATAAACACCTATGCAGTCCCAGTGCTAACATACTCCTTCGGGGTCATAGATTGGACTAACACCGAGCTGGAGGATATCATGAGAAAGACAAGGAAATGATGACCAAGAGCCGCCAACACCACCCGAAATCTGCCGTGGAGAGACTGAAAATTGCCCGGAAAGAAGGAGAAAGGGGCCTGGTAGACCTCATTGAGCAACAGAAGACAGCGATAATTAACCTGAAGGATTACTTCCAGAAACACACAGCATCACTCCAGCAGGCCATAAGGAAGATAGGCAAACGGTATACACCACACAGCCAAAGCGAGGAGTCCCCCCCCAACCAGGAGGCACAAACGAAGCTAGAAAGATGGTCAGAGAAGACACTCCATGGCAGACACTGCAATGATCTCCATCAAGATCACATAGATAAAATTGCTTCCAATGCATGGCTAACGAGCGGGACGCTCTTCCCCGAGACTGAAGGATTCATGCTCGCCATCCAAGACCAGGTAATCAAAACCAGGAACTGTAGAAAATTCATCGCCAAGGAGCCAGGAGTGTTCGATGACACATGTCGACGATGCCACTTGGCCTCAGAAACGATCCAACACATCACCGCGGGATGCAAGTTGATCATCACCCAGACTGAGTACACTCATAGACACGACCAGGTAGCCAGGATAATAAAAAAAAAAAAAAAAAATTTCTGTTTATACTCCGGGACGACCAAACGGTCAGAGGAGTTCGTATGATAGATTGAATACAAGAAACAGCACCGTATTCAGTAGTCACGGGCTTGAACCCCTGTCACTCAAGGCACGTGTACGTAGGCACCCGCGTGCCTGACCACTAGGCTACGGCAGCTTAATACATCAGATGCTAGCAAGAAAATACCAGTTGATCGAAGAATGTGTACCGTACTACAAGTACAAACCCCAGGCAGTACTAGAGACCCCCAACCCACAAACTGTACTGGGACCGCGCCATAATAACGGATAGGACAATCCCGCACAACAGACCGGACATAACTCTTGTGGACAAGAAGGAAAAGGCTACCTATCTGATTGATATAGCGGTACCCAACACTGGCAACCTGCAGAAAACCCATGGGGAAAAAAACAGGAAGTACACGAACCTAAGAGAGGAGATCAAAGAGATGTGGCATATGCAACAAGTAACAACCATCCCGATCATCGTGCCAGCCACAGGTATGGTGCCAAAGACCCTACATAACGGCGCCTCCGTAGCCAGGTGGGCAGGAGCAGCAGTGCGTAGCACACGCTTCTTGATTATACCGGGTTTGAGCCCGTGACCACCAAATACGGAGGATGCGGAAAGGTCAGGGAATGACCACCGCATATCCCCGGAGCAATATGGCCTTAGTTGCTAATGCTCCTAAAAACCAAATAACAACAACAACAACCCTACATAACGTGTTCGCTGGGAAACCTATTGCCTAGCAGCAATAGGTCTCCCAGCGAACACGTACAAGGAACTCCAGAAAGTTGCAATCCTGAATATCTGTAGGATAGTCAGAGAGTTACTCGACCAACAGTAACACCAGACATAACAACAACAACCCTGTGTACTTGGTAGCAATACTTGTCACCAGGTGGAACCCCCAATCAGGGAGAAATAATAATAATAATAATAATAGTTAAAGCCACAAACACCTATGCAGCTCCAGTACTGACGCACTCCTTTGGGGTCATAGATTGAACTAACACCGAGTTAGCGGATATCATGCGAAAGACAAGGACGATGTTGACCAAGAGCCGCCCACATCACCCGAAGTCAGCAGTGGAGAGACTAACAATAGCTCGAAAAGAGGGAGGAAGGGGCCTGATAGACCTGAAAGAGCAACAGAAAGCAGCGATAGTTAACCTGAAGGATTACTTCGAGAACAACACAGCACCACTCCACCAGGCCATAAAGAAGCTAGATAAGTGGTATACCCAACTCAACATAAGCGAGAAGCCCCCCCGCCCAGACGGCACAAGAAACGAAGCTAGAAAGATGGGCAAAGAAGACACTCCATGAAAGACACTATAATAACCTCCATCAAGATCACATCGATAACATTGCTTCCAATGCATGGCTCACAAGCGGGATGCTCTTCCCCGAGACTGAAGGTTTCATGCTGGCCATCCAAGACCAAGTAATCAACACTAGAAACTATAGAAAATACATCGCAAAGGAGCCCGGAATGTCAGGTGACACATGTCGACGATGCCACCTGGCCTCAGAAACGATCCAGCACATCACAGGGAGGTTGCAAGGTGATTACCCAGACTGAGTACGCTCGTAGACACGACTACGTAACCAGGATAATACATCAGAAGCTAGCGAGGAAATACCAGTTGACCAAAGAAAGTGTACCCTAATACAAGTACGAACCCCAGGGAGTACTAGAGACCCCAACACACAAGCTGTACTGGGACCGCACCATAATAACGGATAAGACCATCCCGTACAACAAACCGGACATAACCCTTGTGGACAAGATGGAAAAGGCTACCTCCCTGATTGACATAGCCGTGCCCAACACTAGCAATGTCCAGAAAACCTATGGGGAAAAAATTAGGAAGTACATGAACCTGAGACATGAGGTCAAGGAGATGTGGCATATGCAAGAAGTAACCATCACGATCATCGTGTCAATCACCGGTATGGTGCTAAAGACGCTACATAACAGCCTAGCAGTAATAGGTCTCCCAGCGAAAACGTACAAGGAACTCCAAAAAGTCGCAATTCTGAACACCTGTAGGATAGTCAGAGAATTCCTCGACCAACAGTAACACCAGACATTACAACCATCCTGTGACCTTGGTAGCAGTACCTGTAACGGAGTGGAATCCCCCAATCAGGGAGAAATAATACAAGAGCAACATTAATAATAATACAATACAATATTTCTTAGTCTTCATCAAGTACATTACATCAGAAACTCATTAAAGATTGTAGAATCCTTATCAACAAGTTATTGTTATACAACTGCCCATACACAGGTTTGACTATATAGTTCTCAATCTCACTTCCTAAAAAAAAAAAAAAAAAAAGGAAGACGGGAAGGAAAAAAAAAAAAAAAGGTCAAAAATCAACTAATTTTTGACCTTTTTTCCTCAAGAAAGCAAGTTTTTTGATGTCAAGAAAGACATCAAGTAACAATTACAATTAAAATTCTAGTGGTAACTCATTGAATATTAAAAACCTTCGTGAATAAAATTTCATCTCAGTGAAATGTCAGTGAATGCCTAATCTTAAAAGTCCAACTTTGACAAACAGTTATTTATAATGTAATAATGATGATCTTTATATATTTATTTATATAATGTTTATAATATTTATATATTTATTTATATAATGTTTATAATATTTATATATTTATTTATATAATGTTTATAATATGTATATATAATATACAGGGTGTCTCAAAAATATTGGTACAAACGTTTAGGGGAAGTAGGTAACATCTAAAGGAATGTGAATCGCATCGGAACCCATAACCGGAAACGTCGCGGGAAAGTAGTAGCAGAGGCACAAGAAGCAGAAATGACACAATACAGTAATTAGTGGCAAACATGTATTTGACATAATATTAACAATGGGGTACGAGATGGATGCATTTCATGATGTTACAACAGATGCTCTAAGGTTCCACCATGAGACGCGATGCATGCGTGACACCGACGCAGCCTGGATTGGCGGACACGGTCGAACACACCTGGAGTTTCTTTGACAGTAGCAGCAGCGCAGACGAGTCTAGCCACAGATCCATTTCCGTCTTCACAGGCGATTCATACACGATAGATTTGAGGCCCCCCCACAGAAAGAAATCAAGGCTCGATAAATCAGGTGAACGTAGGGGCCAGGCATCGGGTCCACCACGGCCAATCCATCGACGCCCAAAGCGCCTGTTCAAATGGTCACGAACACACCTTCCATAATGGGCAGGCGCCCCGTCATGTTGAAACCAAATGTTGCGTCTCACATTTGCTGGAACATCGTCAAGTAACCCTGGTAGAACTTGTTCAAGAAAGATCCGATATTTAGTGGAGTTCATGCGGGATGGTAACAGGTATGGGCCGACTAAGCAGTCACCGACCATACTTGCCCACACATTTATTGCGAAGCGATGTTGTGCCGCATGGGAGCCCACGCCGTGTGGGTTGTCGTGAGCCCACACACGAGTATTGTGCTGATTGAATAAGCCTTCCCAAGTGAAATAAGCCTCATACGTGAACAAAACATAGGCTGGAAAATTCAAGTCTTGAACACTTTCTTGGAGAAACCACTGCGCAAAAGCCACACGTGCAGGATGATCTTGGGGGAGCAGTAACTGAACTCTTTGGAGATGAAAGGGGGTGTAAGGAATCGTCGTGCCAGAGACGCTGTACACTGCAACGAGACACTCATAAGGCAGAGGCAACGGCACGTGTGCTGAGAGTAAGATTATTCTGGACGTCATTCAACACACTTTCTTCCATGGCGGGAGTTCGCGTCAAACGTGGTCTGCCCGCACTACTCCTATTACCTCTAAATGACCCATAATCACAAATTTTGATGCACACGCGCAAACAAACGGTGGTTCGGTACATGTCTGTCTGGGAAGTGTTCTAAATATCTTTATTGCAGGCAGTGATTGGTTACATGTTGCCTGATGCAATAATACCCACAACAGCGACAATGCTAGGGATTAACATTAAATAATTTATACAAGAAGAATTACTTAAAACATATACATACTGTATTAGGACATAAAACGTATAATTACATATTTTACATATAAAATTAATATTAACATGTGAAATGAAGACACATGAAAGGACGATGCCAGTCACTCGATTGAATTTCGTTGAGCGGCTCGTCCATTGCCCTCTGCTAATCCATACACTAGGTGCATGTCTGCCAGCTCACAGTTCGTATATCGATGCATACTCTTCGTGCGGCGACTACTGCTTAAATGAGTAAACCAGAAATTTTCCCTCTCGCGAACTCATCAACAGCGCCGTGTACCGACTTACGGTGACGTTTCCGGTTATGGGTTCCTATGCGATTCACATTCCTTTAGATGTTACCTACCTCCCCTAAACGTTTGTACCAATATTTTTGAGACACCCTGTATATACAAATAGCCTTTCACCGTCGTAATTATGGAGCTCTTTCTGAACGCTTCAGAATCGTTCGTCTTCACGTTAGACGACTACTCCATGGGTATTTTTTTGTCTACAATATCATAAACTCTGTTATCGATTCTACAAATACCTTTCACCGTACCCCGTTTGAATTCCCGTTACAAAACTAATTTCTTACTGCCTGGTTCTCGTACTCAACACTTCCTTGGTAATCCTCTGATTAGTTTTCTTCAGGTATTGAATAATTACATTGATTTTAAACTTAATCCATCTATGTATAAGAATTTGCTCCTTATTCTGTTTTTTTTTAATCTAAATTTTGTATATAGTTTAAGTCTAGTTTTGTATTTATTGTTACTGTTCTGTATTGATTCTGTAACTCTCAGCGTTCTCACCGTTATTTAGGGTCTGTGTGCCCTGTGTGTGGGAGAAGTCTGTATATAAATAAATAATATTTATAATATTTATACTGTATATATACTATATATACTGTATAATATTTATAATACAGTATTTATATATATAATATTTATACTGTATATATTCTATATATATACTGTATAATTTTTATAATATTTATACTGTATATATATAATAAGGATAATATTTATAATCTAATAATAATAATAATACGTACAAGTCAGTGCCATAGCATCATTTCTGTACGTAGCCAACTACTTAAGTAGTTACGAATTGGCATCATTTAAGTTTATCTAATATTGTGTATACCTTCACAACGAGATACTATGATATTGCACTACCTGGAATAAGTAACGCTTCACCATAGGCGAAGACTTGTTAGTTAATCTCGGCGGATACCATCACCCATACGGAACCATATCGGAGATTATTAGCTCCTTATCGGTGGGTGGGCAGGTACCCTGGTGTTGCAATGATGACATTATTATTATTGTTTTTGTTGCTCTTATATTATTTCTTCCTGATTGGGGGATTCCACCCCGTGACGGATATTGCAACCAGTACACAGGGTGATTGTTATGTCCTATTATTATTATTATTATTATTATTATTATTATTATTATTATTATTATTATTATTATTATTATTATTATTGTATTGTATTATTATTATTATTATTATTATTATTATTATTATTATTATTATTATTATTTTGTTTTAAGATGGGTATATTTTTCAACTGCATGGTACAGAGATTAAGGTTTTATTTATAGCTTATAGAAATTTCACAAAGACCCTAATAATCAAGTCGGAAATATTTGAATAAAGAAAAAATTCACATCTAATTTGATAATTCCTTCAAGGATTATTCTTAATAATTAATTATTACATTTATATTTTGAAAAGACCTGTAAATCATGATTTTGTCTGTTTCTCTTTCATTATCTACTTTGAGAAACTTCCTGATCGAGGTGAATCTAAGTTCGCCTTCGGGATTCGTTCGCCGCCACTAGATTTATGCTTTCTGTTCATTTTCCCCAAAAGGTTCATTGTTGAGAGACAGCTCAGTATTATTAATATCCTCACCACATTTTCCGAATAGGATTTTCTGACAGCTTTTGTAAAGGCTGCCAGCTATTTTCCACAATAATACTTTTATCATTTGTACTTCACATATCCAGTTCTATAGGTGACACAAATTCGAACTAAAAATATACCAAAAAAGTTTCTTATTGCAATGAAATAGATTTTTCATTCAATGTTCATTATAAACAAAATACTTCCCTACCCCTATATTCTCTCTCTCTCTCTCTCTCTCTCTCTCTCTCTCTCTCTCTCTCTCTCTCTCTCTCAGAACACTTCAGACCCTTACAATTCCATTGTATAGTAGATCACGGGCCATATTTTAAGAGCCTGCTGATCACTCCATCTGCTCTCAATGGAAAGGAACCCCCTCAACATGCTATAAATTCCGAGCTCGGTACCGCTGCGGAAGCCATATTTTTTCATGTCGACACCCAGGTTGAACACTGACGTAACGAAGGCGTCTCAATCCAACCGGAAAACGCTACTGGTCCAAGGATTTTGGACAATAAAAACAGAAATCGGGCTCGTTTCGTTGACGTGAATCGCTCCGTGAAAATTCGGAGGGAGGCAATTTTACGGCGGCGACGCGAGCGGGCATTTAGGTGGTGGGTGAAAAGTGGCTTCAGAGCCGTCATTCGGGCCGAGCACAGCGGACAAAAACGGCCCATTACGAGCGGTCTGACGATCGAGCTGCCTCTACGGGCGTCTCCGTCAACAAAACACTAACTGAGATATCTGCTCTAAATCAGGGGTGATGGCCGGGGTCCCCGAGCACACTCCACCATTTTATCTCGTTGGGATGGGTTGTGCGGTAATAAACTGTTTTCCTTTCTTCCTCGATTTCATTCTTTTATTTAGAAGTTTCTCCTATATTTCTCCTTTGTCTCTCAACTCTCCCTGTCTTTCTGTTACTTCTCATTTGTTCTTCTTGTTTCATTACTGTGGAAGAGGGAGAGCGATTCTACTCTTCCCCACTTCACTATGCAGAAGCTCAGTGTGGCTGAGTTTTATGGAAAGGCTGCTTATTGCCTCATAAAGAGGAGACATGGGCTTCCACAGCCGTTGTAATAAACTGGATAGATTATTCGAGATCTTGGTTTATGCACGAGAATATGTTTTTACCGTTTTCCGTTTGTTGAATTAAGAATCGCGCCTTAATCAAGATGACAATAGAACAGTTGTAATCAAGATGACAATAAAACAGTTGTAATGCAGCAACGAGAAAGAAAGAGTGACAATTTGAAACCTTTAAAACATTTTTTTGTGCCCCACCGCAAGTTAGAATCGATTTCTTAGTTATTTAGTAATGCATGCTAATGGATGGCTGTTATGTTATAAGTTCAAAACTTATGTTACACAAACGAATCAGCCATTCATTAGCATGCTTTTCTCCATCTCTCGAATCCATTAGATTGGATGTAAAGTGTTACTTCTCCCTCCCCCAGAAGAAGAAGAACGAACCTTTGAAGAACGTTAGCCATAAGAGAATAATGCTCATTGCATGAGTAGAAGTTATTCAGAATTTGAGAAGATAAAGAAAAAATGTACAAAATATTAGTGGATGATTGGTTAAGTGTGTACTGTCTAATATGTGTCTGCTTTAGAAAATTTGATTATTTAACCTAATAACGACTATCTTTTAGAAATATTTCCCATATCGTTTTTTCAGGTTGTTACAACTGAACTGCAGTAAACATTCGAGAATATACATACGTGTTAAGAGGATATATATATATATATATCATCACTCACAGAGAAAGCAATGGAAACGAAACATGCAAAATACTGTTTATAATACTATACTGCCATTTGAATTTATACCTATTAATGATTACCAGTTTACTTATAAATTAATCAAAGGTTCAATAACTAGCACGTTTCTTTAGAATATGCTCAGTGCTACAGCAATTTACTAGCGTTTCTGGATTTTTTAAAATTTTTTGCTTAAACTACCATCCTGTTAAGTGATCATTTGTTGACATCATGTTCACATTGTACTGCATTCGTGGGTCTCAATGCATCATAGTCTCAAACAAATAAACTTTATTAAAATGCAAATGCCGGTTGATTTAACTAATTATTATAAAGGTGTTCTCATTTATACTTCGGCATGACCACTAAGTCAGGGGAGGTTACATTTAATAATTTTTATAATGATTATAACCATTAATCGCATTTAGCAGTCACACAGCGTAAACCACAATCTAATCAAAGCGCGTGTGATTCTGCATCCTTGCGCCTGTCTACTAATCCATTAAAAGCATCTTTATCTGTGAAAAGTATCTTATATATTAATAGAGATGGAAAACATCGTTTTATTAAACGTTAAAGACAATGGGGTGTGCTATATAACAAAAAAAAATTAAATAAAAAAAATTTTATATCTAAAAAGCAGTTTAGCAATAGCTTAAATCACATGTAGGAATTATGTTGGGAGTAATAGCGATTTAGCACACTTTCTATATATGAAACGTGTTCACAGTCGGATACGTCTCTCATTTTATTCTACTGGATATTCAATTACCGTGTCAACATTTTTATTTATGTATTTTTTCCTTTTATTTTTTATTTATTTTTTTTTTTTTTGTAAAAATGTAATTGAAACTTAGCGAAGTCCATAGGTGATTCTAAAATAATTAGATTTTGAGCCCTTGTATTTCTCAAAGCACTTTTTTTGAAAGCCTGAATTTGTATTGTATTCCTGTGTATTACGTATGCCTTGGAAATATTTCATTCCTGTATTACGCATGTCTTGGAACTATCCCATGTTAGATTTGCATAATGTCATAATTTAAGTTTGTATTACTAGGTGCAGGATAACTGTTATTAGGACATATAAACCGACACAAACAACAAAATGAATGTCAGAAAAGTTTATTACTGGTATACAGTTTACAGAATTCATTGATACAGTTACCACCACCACTAACGTCTATTCGTATAACATATTCTTGTGGCTGATTGCCGTAAATTTCTGATGATATCGTTTCTCTTGGAACATATGTTACTTCTTTAATGAGAGCCGCTGACGTACTGACACTGTTATGAACATCCCTGTATAAAACTTTGCGCTTTAAGTATTGCCATAACTTAACTACAAAAGTGGAAACATACAGGAAAAGTTCCGGGAAATTACCCACCAGGAATATGTTCATTAAGGAACTTCTTGACTTGCCGGCCAATGTGTGGAGGGGCACCTTCTTGCATGAAGATAACTTTTTCCCGCTGCCTGTAGCTTTTGCGAAGCACATATGATCTGGGTAGTACCAATAACGTGTACCGCAGGTGGTACACGTTATTGGTTACTTCGCCCGTTAGTCCTTCCAAAAAACTATGGATTAAGGATGAGCTGAGCGAACTGAACCATACGAAACTGTCACTTTCACATCATGAAGTGGGGGTAAGTATGATGAGCGGAACGTGGATTTGATTTTGATCATCAAATAACAGTTTCTTGAGTTCACGCCACCCGTGAGAGTGAAGTATATTTTGTCTGTCCACAGGATGTCCGGGATATTCTTCATCCTCTTCCAGCTGAGCAAGAAATTGTAGAGAAAAGTCAAGACGCAGGACAGTCATTTTCTTGAAAGCTTGAACACCTGGAAGATTTTATATGGAAACGTGGCAAGTGCTTTACGAATAGTCTTCCATATGGCGGACGCACCCCCAACTGACGAGAAACAGCACATTCACTAGTGTTATCTTTTAGATTTCGGTTTTTTTTTTTTTTTTTTTTTTTTTTTTTGCAGTGAAGATTCCTTCAGTAGTTATTATACTGCTGTAGGTTATAATTTACTAGCGCACATGCAACCTGTGTGGCCTCTTATTTTTATTTTATTTTTTTAAATCAAATTGCGTGCAGCTTTCTGGAATATGGGCCACTTAAGAGATCATGCACGCGGTCCATATTCCCATAACGCAGCCTCAGCTTTGCATCGCTGCATTAACTAATGCTCACCACGTCGCACCACTTTCAGTGTTATTGCAGGTAAATGATCGTTTTGCTTCTCGCAAACGTTAATAAATATTATTTTACATTTGGCTGCACAAATTCTAACTGTGCAATCATGCAAATCTAACATCGAATATTCCTATAATATAGGAATGTTCTATAGTTCCAACTTTCTATCAAACTCTTTGAGAGATACATGGCCTCAAACCCCAGAAGTTAGTATGAGTATTAGTAAAGGCTAAAATATGCAAAGAAGGTAGTCTTCTAATGAATCAACAACAACAAAAAAAAAAAGTGTACATAATATATATCCACTCCTATCATACTCTTTTCAGTCGAGGAAGCTACCGCCCAGTTGCTCCTTTAAACTTCAACAACCTTATTCCGGTATGTAAAAACGCACTGGTCAAATGTAACTATTTATGTTCCCTTGTTTTTGTGTTCCATTTCAATGAGAAAATTCCATCGGCATTCATTTGCCTCTTTCCCCTCCGGTTTGATATATCTCTGCGAGATATCCCTCTCATTGACATGCATTGTTTGCAAGTTTATTTTATTTGATCATCAGGGTAGCTTTGTTCTCAGGTGGAAGAATCACACCTGTCGAGTATAATCCTAATCGTTCATTGATATGTTGCTTTACTTTCTTAGTATAATTAGTGTTTTTTTTCATTTCTTTTCTTACAATAATGGGTTTTTGAGGCTTTGTAGTTGAATAACATAGTTTCCAAGTTCTGTAACCCATTTCTTAGTCATTTCATGTAGATGACCCTTTGCCATACTCACCAGACGAGTTGCTCATATTTAGACCCTTTCAAAAACTTCAGTATTTTCTTTAGATGAGGGGTCCCCCCCCCGACACAATATTCCACATGCGGTCTCACTAATGACTCTTATAATGGAACTTATAAGATCCTCCCTAGATGCAGAGGTATGGTAAGTCATTGATAACACACTGTGCATCTTCCTCACCACCTGTTTACACTGCACCTTAAACTTCATGTCTGAATTTATGATAACACCTAAGGGCTCTCTTTCGCCCTCTCTACCCTCATTTACACCGTTTAATAAAATAAATTAAATAAATTTCGAGTGCAACAGTTTGTCTCAAAGTTTTTATAATCACCTGCTCTTCCAGTTATAATGATTCTAATTAGCGAGTCCATTGTGAAAGTTTCTTGATCTTTGAATAGTTTCAGTAATTATAAAAACTTAATTTTGAATTTTGAAATTTCGAATTGATTGCCAATTTAATAAGTCAAAACGCTTTTATTGTATTTATTTCAACTGTGCGCTCTTCTGCACATTTCAGCTGCTTTCTTCTGTGTGTGTGTGTGTGTTTTAATACGCCCACGTCGTTTTTCTTCCACTCACAATTGCACTGTATTAATTTTCGGAACTGCAGTGGCACCATTTTTCTGACAAATCGCTTCCTCATTTTTTTTTTTTTTTTGAAAAGTTTATCAAAACATTATGTCAAATATACAAGTGTTTAGCGATGTGTTTGTGCCACGACGTATACAGACTTAAGCCAATTCCTTTGCAGCTTTTATTTCGTTTCTCATAATTTTCTGAAAAATGGTTTTTCGTATTCATCGAGATTGGAGGACCCGGGGGATGGGGAAAAGGATGAAAATGGCACAGTGTAGGTCAACTGAATTTTTCGTAATTTATTTAAAGGATTAGGATTAAGAACCTTTGTACTAATAATGAAAAGGTATGCGTGCCTTTTCTTTCATTTTTTAAATTCAGTCAAAAATTTAAACTGGTACTTCTTTGGATGTTCCGAATGTAATGTTGGGGAAATAAACAGTCTGTACGAAATCATAATGCAACTTCTTCATTGAGTTTCGGATTAAAGCATAAATGGCAATAGAGGAAGCTCGCATTTTCTGTCAGTATTCTCAAATTTCTATGTCGCATTCTCCTGAAATTTTGTTGGCACCTCTTGAAGGTTTTTGCTGGTCGCTTGCCAAAGTGATAAGGAAACTACTTGACAACTTCAGTAAAAAAAAAATAAAGGAGGGCATGTTACTATACTCTACATATGTACTCAACAGCCGGATATTATCATAATGGAAACTCAAAGGATTAAGCTGCTGAAAGAAAATACAGCACACTCTAGTTATAATACTTTCTAGGGGATTAGCACTATAAGATCCCCCTCTCCCTTTTTGGGGACTATTTTTTCATATTTTTGCCAATATTTTGGTAGATTATTTATAAAAACTTACATTTGTAGAGGAGATGTTTCACTCTCTCCAGAGTGAAATCGTAGCGCAGTAAAATTTTACCCCTCAAAAAAATTTTTTTAGAGGATTCCGTGGTTGGTGAAACAAAAGGGTAACTAATACATGCATTTGAATTAATTGTTCTAGTCGCGTGAACACTACTCACAATGATGTTATTGTATTCTCTCTACCTTGTAAACCCATGTGGCCCTATTTGGCCGTCCGGGAATATAAATAGAAAATTTATTTTGATGTACTACATTTGCTTTCTAGAAAAAATACTTCAACCCTTTTGCGGGTAATTAAAAAACTCTGTTATCGATTCTACAATATCATAAACTCTGTTATCGATTCAACAAATACCTTTCACCGTACCCCGTTTGAATTCCCGTTACAAAACTAATTTCTTACTGCCTGGTTCTCGTACTCAACACTTCCTTGGTAGTCCTCTGATTAGTTTTCTTCAGGTATTGAATAATTACATTGATTTTAAACTTAATCCATCTATGTATAAGAATTTGCTCCTTATTCTGTTTTTTTTTTAATCTAAATTTTGTATATAGTTTAAGTCTAGTTTTGTATTTATTGTTACTGTTCTGTATTGATTCTGTAACTCTCAGCGTTCTCACCGTTATTTAGGGTCTGTGTGCCCTGTGTGTGGGAGAAGTCTGTATATAAATAAATAATATTTATAATATTATAAATATAATTTTATTATTATTAATAATGTAAGTTTATTATTATTATTTATAAATAAATAATAATAATAAACTAAGGAAAGCGTGCGAATGTTACGATAAATGGCAGGACACTAAGGCCACGTTCGCACACGCAATACTAAAGCGGATTCACCTGTACTTAATACTCCAACCAACCAATAAAATTAAAAATCTTTCACACCTCTTTAATTTTATTGATTGGTTGGGGAATTAAGCACTGGCGGATCCTATTTAGTGGCGTGTATGTGAACGCAGCCGAGTTGTAAAGAGTTAAAAATTTCTTTCTTTAAAGCTTCGAGTTAAGTATTGTTGGGGTTAAGTTTTTGCTTCCCTTTCTGTCCTGACCTCCACCTTACTGACGTCTTTAACAGCCCCATTACGCAAATCTGACTGCAATTCACAGAAAATTCTGGATTCTAGGGTGTGTGTGGGGGTGTTAGCAGAACATTAAAGACACACATTTATTTACAAAAAATTACAAACCTTTAATGAACATTATATACAGCATTTACGTAAAAAAAAACAAACTACAGTGCATACTAATTTCCATATATTTGAATCATACTACAGTACAATACACTACCTCTCTCTCATCAACTATTCTCAATTTACAAATTATTGACATCAGTTGTATCTTACTTAATTTGAATCGTCGATGATTACTCAATCATTCTCTGCCATTACCAATTTTTATCACTATCATCAGTAAAATTCATTTCAACTCTTATTACTTTGTTAAATTTCTTAGATTTTAGCCCATGAAATTTATTACAACTGGTATCTTCTTACATCAGTAATATTTACTACAAATCACTCATTCTGCCTTAATTACTCTCTAGTTATCATCTTAGCCTTCCCTCTTTACTCTTGAGGTTTCTCTATAAATAAAATTTCTTTCTGTTTACACCTCATCTGGTATGTTATCTTGTGTTGGCACCTGCCCTAAATTAATGATATAGGTTAACATATCCTTACAATACTACCCCTATAAATATAATTTCTTTATTCATTCCTTTATGCTATTACTTTCCTTTTATTACCCCTGGACCACCCTTTCGTTATTTCATAATCATTTAACATTCATAACAAATTATCTCAACCTTAGTAACTAACTTGCCTAATATAACAGGAATGTTCCTCTTTTAAAAGAACTATCACTCAATTCCTTACAGAGCTAGGCTATGAGTCCTTGAGTTCACGATTCAAGAAAAAAAAACAGGAACAGACTTACGTTCCGGAATGGCCGCTACTTGCAATTTCCTTGCCTTCAGGCTTCCTTCGTGGCAGACAGGCTTTCTTCCATTTCTTGGGCACACTGCCTTCCGATGCGGGACCAGGCTTTCTTCCATTTCTTGGGCACTCTGCTTTCCTCAGTGGCGGACAGGCTTTCTTCCATTTCTTGGACACACTGCCTTCCAATGCCGGACCAGGCTTTCTTTCTCTTCTTGGCTCACTTATCTCTTGTTGTTGTTTGTTATTTGGTTTTTAGGAGCATTAGCAACTAAGGCCATATTGCTCCGGGGATATGCGGTGGTCATTCCCTGACCTTTCCGCATCCTCTGTATTTGGTGGTCACGGGCTCGAACCCCAGTCTAATCAAGAAACCCCGGTCTAATCAAGATGCCAGACCAGGCTTTCTTTCTCTCACGTTTTTTCTTTTCTTTTTCTTCTTCATCTTGCTACCACGAGATGTGAACTCTGACCACCAAAAAAATCTACTCCCACTTCAACCCGCAAACTCAAGACCCTTTTGACAACAGAGAAGTCAGATACAGAATGGACACTTTCTCCATTACTCCCCCCGAACTTTACTCTTTCCCTCAAGTTTGGAACGCCTCTACTCCCAAGGACTCCAACCAATACACATACTGTTTAATTTTTTCATTCCTTCCTATTTGCTAAACATCATCACCTAGCTGTCTCCCTAGTGCACAAACCAACTCTTCTCTAGAAATTTCTTATTTTATTCACATGGCAGTATGACCCTTTCATGTTGCCAGTCACCTCCAAAATACTCATTTTCGTGTTCACACTTTTCTCTGCTAAATATGGCCAACCTGCCAAATATCAGTTCACCCTGACGCCGTTTCTTTTTGATGCGAACACTGGACGTGTACTCATTTCCTGTTTACTTCCTAACGGTGGCTTAGATCAAAAGAGACGCTTCGTAATCCTGTTTCATGGTGCTATTGTTCTTACCCTCAGCAACCCTTTTCTCGCCTGTCCACAAAATGGCACCCCTTCTCTAGTCATTGCGCTGTCTCTGTTTGTTCTCCTGTATTATTTAAATTACTTGTTTACCTTTTGCCGCTATTTTAATTCCCACGCCTAAAACTGTCCATTACTAAATCCAGTGTTCTTCAAACTTTAACCTTATTTACATTAAAACTAAATATCCAATCTTAATACTTACTATCTTAAAATTAATACTCGGGCATTAATGCTAATTCTGACTTTTCATCGCCCTTCCTGGATTTATTTTAGCAAAACAAATATTTCTATTTTAATTTGTAAGATCTACATCTTACAGTATGAATTTGTCTTTTTTAAGGTCACTTGCACCTCAAAATGATTCTTAGATTTATTTTCTATCATTCCTTTCCCAAATCTATAAATAAAGTGGAAGGGAACTGGCATAAAAAATTAAAAAAGAGATATAAGCGGGAAGGCGTTTTGGAGCGCTAAAGGTGTTAAAAATGCATGGCCTTTCATAGGATTGACTATGGAGGCCAGAAGAAAAGAGCGTTAAAAGCGGGAGTGTTATAACGGGAGTTAACTGTATTCAAAATTTCAAAAATTTCCTTTAGAATATGGGTGTGCTGTGTATATATATTTCTCTTTTGTGTGTGTGCTAGAAAGAGAGACTTGTTTTTTTCAAATAAAAGATAAAGATGCAAAGTTCTTGGGAAGAATAAAAACTTTATTTTTCTATAAGAACTTCGAAGCTCGGGCGATGGAAATTGCTGCAATTAAAGTTTCAGACACGCAAACGGGAATTCTGACTGGCTGCAACAAATTAGAAGGAAATTCAATTTCCTGATCGATTCTTAATCAGAACTGCTGTTCATTTGGAAGCTGGCCTTGTTGGCTTTCGGTTGTATGATTGCTTAACACGAAGAGGAAACTGACTACGTTCATTATCACAAAAAGGCTTGCACTGATATTAAATATATTATAAATCTAGTTTTCTATAATGGCTTATTATGCTGTCAGTATGGAATCATTTCCTACTATTATAGAAAATCAAATCCACTGTTTTGCCCCCTTGGTTTCTTTATTGGGGGCCGCTGAAATTTTTCTTTGAGCTAGCTTCAGTTCTGTCAGGAGTTCTCTTTTATCACAGAAAATTGCAACACAATTTAAAATTGAGTAAATATACGAAAAATAATTTAATTTTAAAGGTGACTAATACGTGTTAAGAAAAAGTGCACATCTAGAAAATGCCTCTCATTTATTCAAGTTTTCATTTGAAGGCTAAGTAACCCCACTGATGTTGAGTGCAGTAAATTGAACTGTGAGGATTCTCTTCTCCTACTTCTTCAAACTGTTTTTTTTTTAAAATTGTTCTCTGAAAAGTACTCATAAAATAATTTTATCTTATTATTCTTTTGTCTAGAGGAGAGGTAATTGGTTTGATTGTAGACCCTCTTACACCGAACCAATAAAATTAAAAATTTTACAAACTATTCTGTAAGATGCTTAGAGAAACAAGTTGTTGTTGTTGGTCCAGTAAATTTTTGGTTTATGGAGAGTTCAAGCTATTGAAATAGAAGATAGTTTATAACAGAAGCAGTAGTATGCTCAATTTATTAAAAAGAAAGTATACATTTTAAATGTAAAGGATATATGTATAAAATCAATTAATGGGACAGATCGAATTTATCCAACAAATTAACACGTTATTTTAAATTGTCAGATGATTATCTGACAGTTGAAAATATCGGGTTTATTTGTTGCATTAACACAAGGAAAAAATATATATATAAAGGGTATAAAAGCAAAGGGAACCTTTTTATTGTTACAGGGTATTGACACCAGAATTAGTTTCTTTTGGTTACTCTAATCTTAGAATATATTTTGAAAATTCTCTATTTTACATTTAGAAAGTGGAAAACGGCCAATTAATCCGTTTATTTTGACCTCTGTCCTCTGTACCTTCCAGAGTTCTAGCCAGACTTTAGTTGTGACGTAATCCTCACTTAAATACGACCTAAACATTGTATGGCCAGCTATTCACGATCAGACCCCATATCTCAGAGTAAAGTAGGGTGAATTGGTTCCGATGATGGAGTGACCTTTCACCTTAGCACAGTCGGAGCACCACCCAAGCAGGAAGGTGACAACGAGACAAACAAGGGTATAAATCATTGTCCGCCGACAAAGGAATTCTTAGGCACCCCTTTGTGACAGCGGCAAACCGTAGTGAAGAGTAGGCATAAATCTGCCACCTTCCTAAGAAAGACAGAGGTCAGTTCGTCCACGTCGGAGATATGCCTTGTCACCAGTCGGACAACGTCCCCCAGCCATCGTCCTACGCCTCCCACTGAACGAAATGATACATAACATTGCTGGTACTACATAAGGGTTTTAAATAAGATTTTATGATCAACTCACAAAGGCCTTTAAGGAAGTTCGTTCTGGAAGCAGGGGAAACGTGGGAGAGTCGTTTTAATAGGCCACGTGCTACAATGGGCTTTCTGTCTACAGAAATCCTGGTTGACTGCAACCCGTTTTCAGCGGTGGCCTGTGCTCATGTTTCTCTTATGAGTACATCACAAAAATCAGCAAATAATATTTGTTGAAAATCTTAAGCGAATTGACCAAAGTCGGTAACGATTGTTACTCAATAAAATGACTAATTTAACTGCCCATTAGCAAACGGTTAGCGTCTTACTATGTGTGCACCTGTCTCATGTTACTATTTTTATTATTATTATTATTATTTAAATTAAACCGAAGCCTACACTTTCCCTGAGCTGACAGGATATGTCAGAGGGATCTGTAACATAAACTATAATCAGAATAGTATAGTAAGGTATGCCAAGGAGTAGGCTGTTTAAAACAAGGAGAGATATGACGGCCGCCGTAGCCGAGTGGTCAAGCGCGCGGGTGCATAAGTACACATGCCTTGAGTGACCGAGGTTCAAGCCCGTGACTGCTAAATACGGTGCTGTTTCTTGTATTCTGTCTATCTTGTGAATTCCTCTGACCGTTTGGTCATCCCGGAGTATAAAACTGAATATTTATTTATCTAATAACGGTAATACTTAATATTATAAAAGTACTTACTAATTTAATTATTATGAATCGAAAGGGGTTATTTTGGTAATATGCATTACAACTGTAGGAATACAATGTATATTCTCGTGGAAACCTGGTCACCACCTGTGCGCAGTTCTAACACAACGTTAGATCTTAATCCCTAGACGGATTAAGATTTTGCTCCGAACCCATATGGTACTCTCCAACATAAGGAAGTGAGTTTGCTGGTTTGTTAGAAGATGATTATGCGGTATGTTTTATTTTTACATCAACACAGTTGGATAAAGAATTAGAACATTATCTGGAGACTTAGCGGTTCCACCTAAATAGCGAGACGCTATTTCTTAGGGTTCTGTGTGGGTCAGATGGCCGAGTGACCTATTGAGGGCACCTCTACACAATGGGAAATCAACCTTATCAGAGTGAGGATGTTGGTCTTCATGAGGAGAAGTAATCTGTCGGTAGTGTACAGAATACTTTTTTGGTATGGTGAAGGGCCTTCCTGTGGAGCGATTTAACCAGCAAGGGATCTGGTATTCAACTTTAAGAGACATTTAAGCCCAGTTGTTGGTATTGATGCCTATATCACAGAGACATGCAATGATTACAAGGGATATATATCTAACAATGTATTGCGTGACGAATAATGGGTGGAAACCTCAGTGAGCTCCTGTTTGGCCCTCCACAGTGCACCTAGAGTTTTCCTCTTTTCCGTAGCAATGTGCAGTTCGAAGATCAGTTGGTCGTGCCAAACTAACCCCATATGTGTATGTATTATATGTGTGGGCGGCGCCTAGAACATAAGTTCAGCTCCGCCTCGTTACTTTGTACTTTTTTTTTTTTTTAACAGACTGTCAAGGTAAGGCCAGTGTGTGTAGTGTAAAAAAAATAATAATAAATAAATAAAATAATAATAATAAAAAAAAATTCCACTCGCACGGAACATTTTTCCCACACAGGCAGGAAAAGGAGAGAGAGAGAGAGAGAGAGAGAGAGAGAGAGAGAGAAGAAGAAGGAGAAGAAAAAAAATTTTTCATCCCGCACACGAGAAGGACAGGAAAGAAAATAAATACTGTGTGTGTGTGTGTGTGTGTCCTGTCATATTGTGTTATGTATTGGCCTTTTGGCTACCTGAGAACAGCAGTCAACAGGACGGCCGCTTCCAGGCACTTGTTCCTTGTCGCAGGAAGGCAGGCCTCCCCTACTATCTGCTCGCCCTCCTCCTTGAGGAACGAGCTTCCCAGCGAGGAAACAGAACTATCTAAAGACGAAGAGGGGGAAGGGGGAAGAGAGGAGGGAGACTCCCCCGGACCAGGGAAGTCCAAAACTAGGGTAGAATGAGAGAGAGAGGAGAGCGAAAAAAAAAATATATATAAATAAAATAAATAATAAATAATAAAATAATTTTTTTTTTTTTTTTTTTTTTTTTTTTTTTGAGAAAGAGGGGTTTACTGCCCTGGTGAGCCCCATTTCAGAGGAGCAGAACGTGAGGGAAAAAAGGTTTTTCATCCCGCATGGAACTAGAGGGAGAAAAGGAAGAAGTGCAGAGAAGAGCTACTCTAACTCCCAGGCCAGCCCCAGAGCCAGAGCAGAGAGCGGAGAGAGAACAAGGGGGAAAAAATAATAATATTAAAATTAAAAAAAAAAAAAAAAATTAAGAATCAATAATAATGATGGGGTTTTGGATATTAATTATTACTGGGTTGAGGTTAAGGTGCTGGGTTAGCGTTGGCCAGCAGGGTACGACGCCTTAAAAAGAGAGCATTGGCAAACTCCTGAAAGGAGGGGAGGTCCTCAGGGTTCTGAATGAGTCGCTCCAGTTGGTCAGTTGCAAAGCTAGAGACTTTAGTTGTTCACGTTGTTCTTCATATAGATCACATTCGAAAAGGATGTGGAAACAGTTTTCTTTGTTGCCACAGATGCAAAGATCTGTGTTGATCAATCCCAGTTGGTGGAGCTTGTCGTTAAGGGAACCGCGGCCGGTGACAATGTATGTAGCTGTAAGGTCCCAGCCTTACAATAAATTATAAAGTTTGTTAAATATTGGAAGAATTAATTGTGGCGTATATAGTTAGTTTCAGACAAGTATCATTTGTTAAGAAACACTGAAATTCGAAGGTTAGTCCAAACACACCCAGTTAGTTAAATCTCGGTTGTATGGAAAAATTCCTTAAGCGAGTCAGTAAAAGCAATCATAATGGACCGAAACAAATCCCACTTAAGACAGGAGCATATACTCTATAGAAAGGGCACTGAGTGCGGAAGTGGCCCTATTATAGATTTCACGGTTCGACCTCTAGCAGGTGTGGGCGACTAGAAATGGATATGGGGGTGAGGTCACAAAGAAAGCCTGAAACTCTTAGCTGACCGGAACTTACGTTTAATTTCGAGAAATTACCAGTATTTTCCAGATTATCGGAAGTTCGGTCACACTAGGAAAAAGAAAGCACGCCCACGGAAATGAAGGGAGACGAATAGGATCACGAAGGAAAGGATAGGGAAGTCAACGATTGGCCAGGAAGAAAGCGGTGGGAAATTTGAGAGAAAGGAGAGAAGGGAAGAAGAAATTGATACTGATCATTCGGAGAGGAGTTTTTGTGGTGGAAGCAGTCCTGGGGAGATGGAAGCTGTAGTGGGAGAATTGATTATAAGAATTTATTTTGTGAAAGTCTAGAGTCGGAAGTATCGTTCCCTTGAAGAAGTTAATGCAGTCTATGGGGGAAGAATGGTGAAACGCCATAGAGGCAAATTTCTCGATTGAGCAGTTGAGTGACTAGTCGACCCGGAAGGTATCCCAGTCCTCGGACGCAACGCAGATGGAGGAAGAAAGGAGATAAGATCCGGTATTATCTTCAGCCGTGCCGTACCCGGTAGAGAAACCCAGGATAGATTACTGTGTTCCCCGGATGAGCAACCTTTCGTTTTCCAGTCCTCACCCCGAGCAGATAGGAAGAGAGACCGAGCAGGGAGGAATACCAGACCATTGCGTAAGTGTTAGAATAAGTACTGAGAATATAATTTGTAAAAAGGGGAACTAATTTAATAATGAAAAGGACTCTAGGAGGACGCTATAAGTTTTAAGAGAGAATGTCAAAGTACTAAAAATATATACATATATATTTGAACGAGTGTAATACTTAAGGAGTGATAATTTGATTTAGTATAGAGATCAGAGTAATGCAATTTAAGAGTAAGTTAATCTGTAGTAGGAAGTAAAAATTTTGTCCTTGAATTATTGTGAATGTTAAATTGCTGTGAGTATGACTTATTTGGGGTAGAAAATGATTAAACAGGTAAACAATTAAATGAGCATCTAGCCCTAATTGTGAAATAGTGGATTAATTGAACGGAAAGGTAACTAAGTAAATTGGTTGGATATTGTTGACTGTTGACATGTTTGCAAGTAAGGATTCTGGAATGAATATACATGTATTTCCTAATAAGTTGGGAAACGAGCACTTATGAAATTATATTTTGTCTGTTCATTGGCTGATGGTGGTTTATTGACTTACATGGACTGTTAAGGAGCAAAGAGACAGATTGTGCATTGTGAGGGGTAATAAATGCCCGGACCTACTGAAATCTTTGTAGAGCAACATGAAGAGACACAGTGATATATATGTAGATATATATAAGTATTAGGATTTAGTAGTTCTTTTGATAACAAGGTTGACTGTAAATTACAAGATATATACACATTTAAAAATTAGTAAAATAACAAGTGTCAAACTAAATACTGTATTCTGTTAAAGGTTATTGTAATTTTCTTATATATAATATGACAATAAAAAACAAATTTGTATATTCTACATTCTTGTGTGTGTGTCTGTCATTTCTAAACTCAGCCAGTCCAGTGGAAGAATACCTTAATATATTAGGGGTCCCCGTGAGTCTGGGAATTTTCTGAAATCAATCAAGTCAGGTGTAAAAGTGGGAGGGGTTAAAATAAGGGGATATAAAAAAAATATAACATAATATAATATAATTGTAGGCCTCTTTGAGGAATAGGATTTTCAGAATAATAAAGATAATAAAACCACCCCCACAATTGGCGAGCCAGAGCCAGGATAATTCTTCACGACGGAAGGCTGAGTTCAGAACGACAAAAAAAAAAATATATATATATATATGTATATGTAATCCAGTTGCTGAAACTGATAGAAAAAAATTCAGCTGGCGAGCCAGAAAGTGAAAAGTGAAAAAAAGTAAGTAGTTAAAGTGGGTACTGAATTAGAATTTGTGTTTTAGAATTAGGTGAATTAAGTTATAGAATAAGAAAGGTATTGACAACAAATAACGAGTTAATTAGATTAAACCCCAACCTCGAAAGATAAGTCATGGCTACAAGGAGAGCGAACAGCAGTAGGGATAGAGAAAGGGAGGAAAATATCAACGGGCAGGAGACATCAGGAGAAACAATTGTTAGTATAGGGAATGATAATAGGGGCCCAATTAAGTTAAGCAAATTTTTAAAAGTATTTAAAGGGGAACCATCAGAAAATGTGGAACATTTTCTGAGAAAACTGAAAATGATTAAGGAAAAGGAAGAATTAACGGAACTAGAAATAGTCATGATGGCGGAATTCAAACTGGAAGGCAGGGCCCAGACTAGGTATTTAGAGGAAACCCAAGGGATGGAAATAGAAACATTAGACAAATTTGAAAAGATATTAAGGAAGTTATTTTCCCCAAAGATCACGTTCCTAGAAGGAATCGGGATATTAAATAATTATAGTCAAAATAATCGCGAAAGCATTGAGGACTATTACAAAAGATTTTTAACAGTAAAATTAACAACAGAAGTATCGGAAAAAGAAAATAGCGCCTTTGACAAAATCCTGATGGGACAATTTTTGATGGGGGTCAGGGATAAATATAAGCGAGAGATTCTAAGGAGAAAACCCAATTCATTAGCCGAGGCCATGAAACTAGCCACTGATGAGGAAAAGCTAGATCTCCAAGGTCGGGGGGCAATAAGAGGGGACATAAATGTATTAGCCACAGGAGAAGGGACAAAACCGAAAGGTAATAAAGAAAGGGAAGGCGAAATTAAGTTAGAAGGGCTAGAAAAACAGATAGCGGGAATGGAAATAAAATTAAATAAATTATTAGAGCAATTAAACACAAAAAAGAATGCACTAGATGAAAATAATAGGCAGGGGGGCGAAAGACCACAAACAGGGCAGAGCACAAGAGGCAAGTACAACACAGAGGGGTGGAAAGGGGAAGTCAGAGAAGATAGGCGAAATGGACAGAAGAGGTGTTACATATGTGGGGGCAAGGAACATCTCGCTAGATATTGTCCACACAGGAATAGCCAAAGGGGATACCGCATAGGTAGTAACTACAGCCAGGAGCAAAACCCTGGGAGGAGTGAACAAGCATTACACATAAACACAGCCAAAAGAAAAAACATATCTTTAGGCGCTGTAAGTGATAACGGAAGGGGGAACGACCTGTTATATGTAAAGGGAAGCTTAGGAGGGGTACCAGGTAAATTTCTTGTAGACACAGGAGCCTCGAGGTCAATATTAATGTGGGATTACCTCATCAGATACTGCAAAGGGTCAAATAACGGAGATGTGAGATGTTGCCGCGAATTTCTTGTGAAAGGGGTAGGTGCTGAAGAAATTCACACCAACTATATAGTCAAAGACAAGATAAGAATACAGGGATGTGAAATCATGATACCCCATTCATATTTAGTGGCAAATAGGGTGAATAGTCGTCGACATGACGCAATACTAGGCACGGACCTACTAAAGAAGTTAAGAGCCAAGATAGATGTGGGGAGTGGCTGCATTAACTTCGATAATGATACCCCTGTGAGTAATAAAGTAGGCAGAAGGCAAAATGCTGGCGGCAGAGCCCAGTATGAGCCAGAGAGAGGGGAATCTTCAAAGGGAACGAGTGTGAAACAATTAGAAGGGTGTAAGGCAAACACTGTTAATAAAGTTCTGGTGGCACAAGAAGAATTAAGGGAATTGAAGAAGAACAACAAAACTAATAAGAATAATGAGAGAAAGTGTCGAGAAAGTGGAAGGATGCTACACGTGGGAGTTTTGGAAATGAGAGAAAGGGTCAATAGAAAATCTGGAAAGAAAACGTCTCGAAGGGAAGAGAAACGTGAAGACAGCGAACTGTTAAATAAAGTGGAAGAAAGTGGAGGTGAAAAGAATGACAACTTGGTAGATGAATCAACAGAGCCGAAAAGAATCGAATGGCCATGGAACCACAGAGCTGAAACTTCCTATGGGGAAAGGGCCCTCAAGTTGAAAGAGACAAACAGGCTACAACAAATGTATTTAGGAGCAGTATTTAATGAAAACATAGGATGGGAATAGTTTAGTGGAAAAAAAAAAAAAAAAAAAAAAAATTTATGCAATTAATTAATGTACATGTATATAATTGTATATAGAAAATTTAGAAGGGGAGATAGATTGTAATTAATAAGTAGGCCCTGGAAGAAGGCACATCCGCCTGAGGACATGTATAAAATTTATATATATGGGATATAAATTTTAGGGGGAGAGGAATGCAATGTAAGGTCCCAGCCTTACAATAAATTATAAAGTTTGTTAAATATTGGAAGAATTAATTGTGGCGTATATAGTTAGTTTCAGACAAGTATCATTTGTTAAGAAACACTGAAATTCGAAGGTTAGTCCAAACACACCCAGTTAGTTAAATCTCGGTTGTATGGAAAAATTCCTTAAGCGAGTCAGTAAAAGCAATCATAATGGACCGAAACAAATCCCACTTAAGACAGGAGCATATACTCTATAGAAAGGGCACTGAGTGCGGAAGTGGCCCTATTATAGATTTCACGGTTCGACCTCTAGCAGGTGTGGGCGACTAGAAATGGATATGGGGGTGAGGTCACAAAGAAAGCCTGAAACTCTTAGCTGACCGGAACTTACGTTTAATTTCGAGAAATTACCAGTATTTTCCAGATTATCGGAAGTTCGGTCACACTAGGAAAAAGAAAGCACGCCCACGGAAATGAAGGGAGACGAATAGGATCACGAAGGAAAGGATAGGGAAGTCAACGATTGGCCAGGAAGAAAGCGGTGGGAAATTTGAGAGAAAGGAGAGAAGGGAAGAAGAAATTGATACTGATCATTCGGAGAGGAGTTTTTGTGGTGGAAGCAGTCCTGGGGAGATGGAAGCTGTAGTGGGAGAATTGATTATAAGAATTTATTTTGTGAAAGTCTAGAGTCGGAAGTATCGTTCCCTTGAAGAAGTTAATGCAGTCTATGGGGGAAGAATGGTGAAACGCCATAGAGGCAAATTTCTCGATTGAGCAGTTGAGTGACTAGTCGACCCGGAAGGTATCCCAGTCCTCGGACGCAACGCAGATGGAGGAAGAAAGGAGATAAGATCCGGTATTATCTTCAGCCGTGCCGTACCCGGTAGAGAAACCCAGGATAGATTACTGTGTTCCCCGGATGAGCAACCTTTCGTTTTCCAGTCCTCACCCCGAGCAGATAGGAAGAGAGACCGAGCAGGGAGGAATACCAGACCATTGCGTAAGTGTTAGAATAAGTACTGAGAATATAATTTGTAAAAAGGGGAACTAATTTAATAATGAAAAGGACTCTAGGAGGACGCTATAAGTTTTAAGAGAGAATGTCAAAGTACTAAAAATATATACATATATATTTGAACGAGTGTAATACTTAAGGAGTGATAATTTGATTTAGTATAGAGATCAGAGTAATGCAATTTAAGAGTAAGTTAATCTGTAGTAGGAAGTAAAAATTTTGTCCTTGAATTATTGTGAATGTTAAATTGCTGTGAGTATGACTTATTTGGGGTAGAAAATGATTAAACAGGTAAACAATTAAATGAGCATCTAGCCCTAATTGTGAAATAGTGGATTAATTGAACGGAAAGGTAACTAAGTAAATTGGTTGGATATTGTTGACTGTTGACATGTTTGCAAGTAAGGATTCTGGAATGAATATACATGTATTTCCTAATAAGTTGGGAAACGAGCACTTATGAAATTATATTTTGTCTGTTCATTGGCTGATGGTGGTTTATTGACTTACATGGACTGTTAAGGAGCAAAGAGACAGATTGTGCATTGTGAGGGGTAATAAATGCCCGGACCTACTGAAATCTTTGTAGAGCAACATGAAGAGACACAGTGATATATATGTAGATATATATAAGTATTAGGATTTAGTAGTTCTTTTGATAACAAGGTTGACTGTAAATTACAAGATATATACACATTTAAAAATTAGTAAAATAACAAGTGTCAAACTAAATACTGTATTCTGTTAAAGGTTATTGTAATTTTCTTATATATAATATGACAATAAAAAACAAATTTGTATATTCTACATTCTTGTGTGTGTGTCTGTCATTTCTAAACTCAGCCAGTCCAGTGGAAGAATACCTTAATATATTAGGGGTCCCCGTGAGTCTGGGAATTTTCTGAAATCAATCAAGTCAGGTGTAAAAGTGGGAGGGGTTAAAATAAGGGGATATAAAAAAAATATAACATAATATAATATAATTGTAGGCCTCTTTGAGGAATAGGATTTTCAGAAAAAATAAAAATAGCTTTTTACCCACCCCCACATAGCTTCCAGACTCAATGAAAACCGTGAGATGGTGGTTTTAGATGTTGCAAAGGTTACGACCGGGAGGAATTTTTTAGTTACTGTTCCAGTGGTAGAGGTGTCCCATCTGGTCTTCTGCAGATTGATAATTCATTGTAACATCTAGTCTTTTCTCTCGCTTGATGTCAGTATTGAGGTTCAGCTCTATGTCAAGTATGAAGGTCGGGATTCTCTTCGTCAGTGGAAAGCAAAGCCCCCGGAGGACTACAGCCAAATCCAGTGGGATTGTCCCGGCGATGACTTCAATGGCCGCCGTGGACACTGCGGCAGATCCGATGGGTGGTAAGAATCATACTTCTTTGTATTGATTGGAGTTTCTCTCGCATTTTTATGATAGTCACTCTAGGATAACAGGCCCAGGCAGTGTAAGTTACAATCGGCAAGAATACAGCTTTATAATATACACCGATGAGCCAAAACATTATGACCTGCGAGTCGTTATGCAAATCGAAGCAACTGCAGGTGAACTACGACGCGTGCGCGGGTCGGGACACGGTATAAAAAAACACATGATACTGAGCTCCGTTAATCAGTGTTACTCTTGTTCTTCAGATTGTAAAGGCAGCGGACTTAAGCGAGTTTGACAAAGGCCAAATTGTAATGGCTAGACAACTGGGTGAGTGCATATCCAAATTATGATATTAGGGTCCCCTGTAAATGATTACATTTACCCATATATTTATTTTGTCTGTAAATTGCTTGTGTTCTCTGGTCGATATGCCTCTTTGCTGGAAGAAAAATCCCCAGTTTCTGGGGGGAAAAACCTTGCTATCTACGCCTGAGAGGTCAGAGCATATCCAAAAAAAAAAAAAAAAATATATATATATATAAAAACCAAGCTATTATTTTTAGGCCACCCGAATAATGAAATTCATCTGCCGTTCTGTGTATCTTATGTCTGTTAATTGCGTGTGTTCTATGGTCGATTTATCTGTTTTTCTGGACGAAAAACCCCAGTTTCTGGGGGTAAACCGTTGCTATCTACGCCTGAGACCGACTGACTCAGCCACGGAGTGGAAAAAGCCCATTAAAGTTCCTCGCGTCATCGACGGGATTCGAACCTGGGCCTTTTCCACCCGGTATGGGGAAGACGGTGAGGATACCACTGTGCTCACGCGCAGACGGTCAGAGCATATCCAAAACGGCACGTCTGGTGGGATGCTCACAGTCAGCCGTGGTTAGTACCTACCAAAACTAACTACCTACGTGGTTAGTACCCACGAACCGCCGGCGAGGTGTTGGACGACCATGGCTCATCGATGCTCGAGGTGAGCGGAGGGTGCCTCCCGGATGGTACGTGGCAACAGAAGGGCGACTGTGGCGCAACTAGCCGATAACTGGATTGCTGCTGAGAGCTGTAATGTGTCACAACACACAGAGTACATAGAACCCTGCTGAAAATGGGGTTTAGTAGCCGCAGGCTGCTTCGAGTGCTCATTCTAACCATGGTTAACCGGTGACAGCGCCTAAAATGGGCACGCCAGCATCGAAACTGGATCTTGAGTGATTGGAAGAAGGTCGTCTGGTTCAATGAATCACATTTCTTGTTGCACCATGTGGACGGCCGGGTACGTTTGCGTCGTTTACCTGGGAAAGTGATGACGCCTTGGTGCACCGTGAGACGAAAACAAACCCGCGGCGTCGGTGTCATGCTTTGGGCGATGTTCTGCTGGGATACTCTGAGTCCAGTAATACATGTGCCGGTCACTCTGACGTCTATCACCTGCTTAAACATCAAGCGTAGATGAGGGAAACCCCTGGTGCCGTTAGACCCTAAACACACTTAACCTAAACATTCATTGCTGACCAGGTACAACCTTTCATGGCAGCTGTCTTTCCCTCAGACGGTGCCCGTCTTTCAGCAGGATAATGCGCCATGCCACACCACTCGGATTGTGGGAGACTGGTTCTTGGAACATGAGGAAGACTTCCAGGTATTGCCCTTGCCTCCAAATTCCCCAGACATAAATCCCATCGAGCATCTGTGGTTTGTGTTAGAACAGCAACTCCGATCTGCGGCGTCTGAACCATGGACTTACAGGAGTTAAAGGATCGGGTTATTTGTTGGCACCAGATACCACAAGACACATTTAGAAATCCTGTAGCGTCCATGTCTGAAATGATAACCTGTGGTATATAACTACTTCTAGGATTTTAGTTTGCAGGACAAGTGGTAACTGAGTGCCATCGATCCTTACGCAAGGGGGCCTTCTGATGTCAAGCTTCGTTCTAAAGATGATCACATTAGATTTTGCTAGATTAATATGGAGTTTGTGCAGTCTTGCCCAGGAAGATTGATGGTCGAGGACACGCTGAGCAAGACCGACCTGAAACAATGATGGTGAGGTCATCTGCAAAGGCTATTATTTTTATGTTTTCAAATGCATTGTTGAGCCAACTTTGTAGGACCAAGTTCCAAATTAGGGGGTCCAGGACCGAATCCTGCAGGCACCCCCTGTGAACAAGCTTGGAGATATGTTGATGCTTGATTTGACAATAATGGTGCGTTCAGTAATTTCTACAAAGCTTGTATAGATTGGCGGGTCAATCTGTTTGACGGAGGCATTGTAGGGCACTCTTCCACCATACTCTGTTGAAGGCTCCCTCAAAGTTGACGAACATGGCCAGTTCATATTTAGACTGGGAAGTCTCCAGATGAAGGACTAGGTCAGAAACTCAAGTGGATTTCGGGTGACATTCAAGTACAGTGGATCCAAATTCGGCGAAGTTCAGACGGTCTGTGGCAGCCAAATCCTCTGTTTGCACCTTCACGATAGTGGGACTGTTAGTAATCCTGGATATAACCCCGTGCACAAGAACACAGTAGGTGACATCCCAGGTGTAAACTAACGTAAGCAGGGGTTGAGGTATGGCGCCCACACCACATGAAGGAATGCCGCCCTTCTGTGTTACCAGGCAATACTAGGTGGTAGATGATTCTCATCAACCGGTGAAATACCACCACTTTATTGGAGGCTTGAAGTGGTGGAACCCATGTTTAGACTCCAGAGCTAGGTTACAGTTAACCCTTCCCCATGTCTTCCATCATGCAGTATGATGAATTTTAAGGTTATGATGGACATCATGGCGAGATCCAATTTTCCTTACATTTCGAGGGTACAGCTCTAAAACGGTGTTCGCAGGCCGCTGGTTAGTACACCGGATCAAACCTATTGGTAAATCTTTAGGAGGCTTCCGAAGTAGCTAGTGTATAGTCTTGCTACCTCTACTCTGCCAGATAGTGACAGGAGGCAGTCTGAGTAGTGCGTATGCGGGGAGCCTTGTCGATGCCACGTTATGTCAAGGAACTGGGTATATCCTTACCATGTGTACGCCATATACAAAAATTTCATTACTTCATACAGCATGTCCCTTCCACTTTTTCTTACTATTGAATACACCATGAATTGCTATTGAACACACCATGAATTAGCTTATCTGTGAAAAGATCTAAACCTTCCAAACACTTCCAATTCATTTCACAAATATACGTGGTCTCAATTCTAATCTCAACGATGTCCATTTCCACTTACAGTCTGCCGAACCCCATTTACTTTTTCTGATAGAATCTCAGTTATCAGTTGATTCAACTACTGGTCGTCTGGGTTGCCCAAATTATTCGCTGTGTGATTCCGGTCACCTCAAAGGTGGTACTTGTGCATGTCCATTCCGATATTTCCTGTCAGAGACTTGGTAATTTGGAATCTCCTCTTTTCAATCTTCTCTGGCTTAAAACCTCTCTACCTCATCTGTCAAATACATCTGTTGTCTCTACTGTTCCCCAACTCCGCTAATCACTTGGAGTTCTTTGACTTCCTGTCATTGCAACTTGACACTCTCCAGTCCAAATTTCCTAACGGTGAGGTAATTTTTCTTGGTGATTTTAATGTTCACAACTCCAGCTGGCTTCCATTCTCTAGTCACACAGACCCAGCTGGTCGGAATGCTGAGGCTTTTGCAATTACTAATGACCTCGCACAGATTGTTCATTTACCTACCAGAATACCGGACAATCCTAACCATACAGCCAACACGCTTGATCTTTTTCTCACAAACGCCCCTTCTAAGTACACGGTCGAAGTGAGTGGTCCTTTAGGTATCTCAGATCACAACTTGGTGATTGTCTCTTCTCCAATGAAGCCTTTATCTCATTTTTATTCCAAACCTCGTGTTGTTTGGTATTACAAGAATGCAAAATGGGATGACCTGCGAGATTTATTTTCTTCTTTTCCTTGGTTGGATTACCGTTTCAAAACTTCTGATGTCAACGTTTGCTCAGATCTTGTCAATCAAATTTTAATGGACTTTTTTTCAGTCCGTGGCTGAGTTAGTCGGTCCCATGGGTAAATAGCAAGGTTTTTCTCTCCAGAAACTGGGGTTTTTTCGTCCGGCAAAACAGGCACATCGACCATAGAACACACGCAATTTACAGACACAAATACGGATTAATGTATTCAATTACGGGCAACCATAAAAAAAAAAATAATAATAATAATATTCTTGTAGAAATGGAATCCTTTATTCCCCACTCCACTTTAAAATCTTGTCCTTTATCTAAACCTTGGTTTTCCAATAAATGTGCTAAGGCTGTTCAAGAGAAGAATGTTGCAAATCGTAATTGGCCTGTTTCCAATTCTTAAGTTTCATTTTCTGCCTACACCAAAGCTCGCAACAATTGTAAGGCAGTTATTAATCAGTCCAAACTAGATTTTGAACAGGCTAAGAGTATAAAACTTGCTTCTTGTCTTAATGGTAGCCGAGCATTCTTGTCTCTTGCCGAAGCTATTAGCCGCAGCTTTTGCCCATCTCTGCTCCCACCTCTGTGAAAATCAGATGGTTCTATTGTCATTTCAGCCATGGATAAAGCTGACCTGCTAGCATCCCATTTTTCTTCCAACTCATGTATTAATGATTTTGGAAACACACCTCCTACTATTCCCAGCATGCTGTATTCAGTGCCTCCTGTGATCTTCTGTTAAAAGGATATAAGACGGATTTTGACGAATCTTGATGCTATGAAAGCTTCAGGTCCTGATGGTATTTCTCCACTTGTTCTCAAAACCTGTGCTCCTTAACTTATTCCTGTTTTTTGCCACCTTTTTCACTTTCTTATTCCAAAGGCGTTTTTCCTTCTGCTTGAAAATTTGCTCATATCCAACCACTTCCTAAAAAGGGTGACAAATCCCTCCCATCTAATTATCGTCCCATTGCCATTAACCAAATAAGAAACAGCAGCGATTCAAGACAAAAAAAAAAAAGTCGTTAAGCATGTTCAGAGATTCACTTTCCCATTCTGTTCTATGCTTCCGAAATCTGGTCTGGTGCTCCCCAAATAACCGTCGAGAAATTCCTTGCCCTAGAATATTGGGTTCTTAGATGGTTCAATGATAAGATTCATTTTCCCAATACGATATCCAGGCAACAGCTTTATGAAAACTTAAAACCAAAGCCTCTACAAGAGATGATCAACGACTCTAGAGTCATGCTTCTTGCAAAGTTAATTACTTCTGCATGCGATTCACCAAACTTAGCCAATATAATAGCTGCTCCCAACAGAGAAAATTCAAGAAACCAACAATTCAAATCCAAACTTAAATGGACAGAATGTTCTCTAATGCATTCCTTTACCTCCTAAATCATCACAACATTGATTGCAAAAGGTAACTCAACTCTAAAGCCTACAAGAGTCAGATATCTGATAAATGAAGAGAAATAAAAACAACAGCCTGCCTTCAACCCAGTAACTGCAACTGAAAGCCAAATTTGCTGTTCTCCAAAATTTTCATTAATTCATAAGTATAATTTATATTCATTGTTAATGTTTATATGAAATCTGCTATGTATTCGATTATTTTATTTTATTTCCTTTGTATCGTATTATCTGCCCTTAGCCACGTGCTGTGATGGGCTTGCTGTATTTGCAATAAATGAATATTTACTTACTTATTTATTTATTAAAGAACAGCTGGCAAACCATAGGATGGAAGCTTATTTAGAAGACCTTTATGCGAAACTATTATATTTAGGCCTCCCGAATAATTAAATTCATCTGCCGTGCTGTGTCTTATATCTGTTGTCTGTTAATTGCGTGTGTTCTATGGTCGATTTGTCTGTTTGCTGGGCGAAAAATCCCAGTTTCTGTGGGGAAAACCTTGCTATCTACACCCGAGACCAACTAACTGAGCCACAGAGTGAAAAAAGCCCATTAAAGTTCCACGCGTCATCGACGGGATTCGAACCCAGGCCTTTTCCACTCTGTGTGAGGGGGACGGTGACGATACCACTGTGCTACACGCGCAGACTAACCTTTATGCCAAACACTATCAAGATGAGTAAGCCAACAAGTAAGCCGATGAGTAATTCAACAAGCTGGGTGGTGGTATGCGCCGAGAATAAGTAACATTAGTCTTCTCCACTGGTGAAGTTACTCATTCAAAGCTGTTCAATACCTCGGCAACTCATTGTGAAAGTATTCACAATATGAGATGTAATCAAATGATGTATGCATGTATGCATATTACCTGGGTAGTAGAAATGATGTAAGCGCATTACCATGCCTAAACAACTTTTTTTAAATTAATATGTTTTCCATACTAATTTTTTTTTCATTCTCAAGGATCATTATGTATAGGTGCTTTTTTTTTTTTTAGAACCTATAGTACTTATTAGCGTGCATGGGTTGAAGGTTGAAAAGATGAAAGAAGGTACTTGTTGACATTACACTTGAACTTGTGTAGATTGTAATTTTTTTCAGGAGATTCGTACAAAGGAAGGTTGCTCCAGACGTTGAATGAATAAATAAGGAAGAAGAAAAGATGGTTCTATGGAATTGAACCCCGACAGTAAAAGGATGTTGACTGGTTGCGGCACGTGTTCGGACTACTTTGAAAGAGAGAGCGGGAATTATAGAAACCAATTCAGAAGAACAGTCCCTTTAAAGTAACTACAGAAAAGGCATGCAACAGAAACAACGTCTATGAGACAGAGAGTGGAGAGAATGTTACAGATGAGACATTAATTAACAAAACTGCCCTCTTTTGAATGGAATCTAGAAGCCTGCGAGATGTTTTGAGGACACCGCCCCAGATGTGGGAACAATATTCCATGGTAGGCCAGATTTGCGATTTCTACAGAGTAAGCAACTGTTTGGATGAAAAGTAACGCCGAGAGCGAAAGAGAAAACCCAGTTTTTTAGATGCAAAGGAAGCAATATTTGTAATGTGCTTTATGCCAAGAGAGATTAGAAGTCGGGGTAATCCTCAAGACCTTGCCTAGAAATCAGAGTGTCATCGAAGATAAGCAAAGGAGCCGAAGAATCCTTTTTGCGAGATATAAGACAGGACTGAGTTTTAGAAAGATTGAAATCCACTAAGTTGCCTTTGCCCCACTTGAGAATTCCCTGGCGATCAGCATTTAAGGAATTGGTAGTGGATATTCGATAAGTTGAAGCTGATTGAGCAGGGCGAGGTTTCTCAAACTGGAAAGTCGAATGCAATGTGCTATCATCAGCAAAACTATGGATAGGATTTCCGGTCAATGGAAGAATGCCATTAATATACGAGAGGAAAAGAGTGGGAGAAAGAACTGAATCTTGGGGAATTCGAGCATTAGTGGAGAAGTCAGAAGACGGCGAGCTATGTACCATCACCCGCAGTGAGCGGTCAGAAGAAAACTGGATACCCAATTACAAAGAAACCATAGGATGGAAGCTTATTTAGAAGACCTTTATGCCTAACACGATTAAAAGCCTTTGAAAAGTCAAGAGCAATGGCTTGGGTTTCACTAGTAGGACGACACTGACGGAATCCGCACTGGCGATCGTTGATTAGATGAAAGATTTCCAGATAGTTTAAGAGTTGGCAGTTATTTGATTTCTCTATTACTTTGGAAAGAGTAGAAGTAATCGCAATGGACGATAATTGGATGGAAGGGAACCGTCACCCTTTTTAGGAACTGGACTGTTTATATGAACAAATTTCCAAACAGAAGAAAATATATATATTTGGAATAAGAAATCGAAACAAAACGACACAAAACAGGAGTAAGTTCAGGGGCACAGGTTTTGAGAACAAGTGGAAAAATACCATCAGAAATACCTACGAGCTTTCGTAGCATCAGATTCATTAAAACGATCAACATCCTTTTGATGGAAAACCACAGGATTCATTGATTGGAGTGTACTGGACAGGGTTTGAGGTGGTTTACCAAGATCATCAATACATGAGTTGGAAGAAAAATAGGATGCTAGCAGGTTAGCTTTATCTTTGGCTGATGTGAAAACAGAACCATCTGGTTTTGACAGAGGTGGGAACATAAAAACGAACTCGGGGCCACCTGCACCTCGGAACAGACGCACATGGGGAAGGATTACCTCAGTACAGTAGCGTGCACCGGTTACATTACCGCCTTCCAGTATCTGGAGTTGTGTACGTCCAACCAAGATAACGCCTCCCCAGACGAGAACACCTCGACCGCCACATCGATCCCTTTCAATGATGCCTGAGGGGTGATACCGTGTGCCAACCTCTCGCAAGATTAGCTGATATCCAGAATAAATAAGATCTTTATTGTACAGTTCACCGGTACACGCAGGTACCACGACCATACAATACCCTGCCATGCCAGAATCGCTGCTGAGACTGAATCTACTCTCATCAGTAAAGAGTACCTTACCACATTGTGCTGCTGTCCAGTCCTTGTGTTCGATGCACCACTGTAAACGGTGTCTCCAATGGGCAGGTGTTAAAGGGACACAGCATACTGATCGTCGGGCAAACAGTCCACCTTTGTGGGGTCGCCTGGCTACAGTAAACCACGATATCCTGCGTCCTGTGCTCCTGTGCAGCTGGTTTGCAATGGAACCCGCTGTCTGGTGTCGGTCCCTCTTGGCCTGTTGGAGTATATAGCGGTCATCATTGGGCGTTGTTTTTCGTGGACGATCACCACTGGTCCTTCGAACAGCCGTACCTGTTGTTCTGAAGGCTGACCACGCACGTGAGACGATGCTATGGTCGATACCAAATTCTGCAGCTACATTCCTCGCGCTTCGACCTTCCTCGAGCTTCCCAATTATTCGACCCTGGGTAAAATCATCCAGATTTTGTCTACTGGCCATTTCGTTGACTGTAGCACTATATGAAACCAATCGAACGTCTGTATTAATTGTGCTCAACATTCGGTAAGCTGCACATAACTGCTGAACTGCTGCTTTTATCTGTTTATGTGAGCGCTCTCATCACGATTAAAAATTTTGCATGTGCACCAGCTTTCTACTGAACGGCCACAGTTATGCAAATCGCCACAGGCTGTTTCGTTTGATTTTGTAGTTGTAACTTTTGGAAAAAGTGTGGATCCTAAGTTTTGCACACCATTGTAATACGGTACACATTCTTTGTTCAATTGCTGTTTCTTCTCGCTAGCTTCTGATGTATTACTGAGGTATTACCTTGGCGACCTGGTCGTGTCTACGAGTTTACTGCGTCTGGGATCACCTTGCATCCTGCAGTGATGTGTTGGATAGTTTCTGAGGCCAGGTGGCATCGTCCACATGTTTCATTTGAAACTCCAGGCTCCGTTTCGATATATTTTCTATAGTTTCTGGCGTTGATTACCTGGTTTTGGATGGGTAGCATAAATCCTTCAGTCTCGGGGAAGAGCGTCCCGGTCGTGAGCCATGCATTGGAAGCCATTTTATCTATGTGGTCTTGATGAAGGTCATTTTAGTGTCTACCATGGACTGTCTTCTTTTCCCATCCGTCTAGCTTCGTTTGTGGTGTCTGGATATGCCACTTGTCTGTCTTCCTTATGGCCTGGTAGATTGTTGCTGTGTTTCTGGAAGTAATCCTTCTGGTTAGCTATCGCTGTCTTCTGTTGCTCGACGAGATCTATCAGGCTCTTACCCGCTCTTTCCGAGTTATTGCCAGTCTCTCCAATGCTGACTTCGGCTGGTGTTGGCGGTTCTTGGTCATTATTGTCTTTGTCCTTTTCATGGTATCCTCCAGCGTCCCGGTCGTGAGCCATGCATTGGAAGCCATTTTATCTATGTGGTCTTGATGTAGGTCATTTTAGTGTCTTCCATGGACTGTCTTCTTTGCCCATCCTTCTAGCTTCGTTGGCGGTTCTGAGGCCAAGTGGCATCGTCGACATGTTTCATCTGAAACTCCCGGCTCCGTGGCGATGTATTTTCTATAGTTTCTGGTGTTGGCGGTTCTTGGTCATTATTGTCCTTATCTTTCTTATGGTATCCTCCAGCTCGGTGTTAGTCCAATTTATTATCCCAAAGGAGTATGTTTGCACTGGGACTGCATAGGTGTTTATGGCTTAATGTTTATGTTCCCTCTTTTCAGCTTTGCTTTGAGCAGACTTCTGAGTCTTCTCTGATGGTATTTTTCAGTCAGGCAGGCCTTGATCTCTTTGTGCTCTAACTTCTGAGCTTGCATCATCACCAGATATTTGTAGGTCTCTCCACTTTATGGCTTCGATCTCTTTACGAGTCTACAGGTGGTAGTTTCGGCCGACTAATTTCCCTTTATGCAATACGTGGGTTTTGCTTTTGTCTAGACCAAATTCCATCCTGATATCATCGCTGAATTCTACGCTGATCCGGAGTAGTTACTATAATTGCTTCTCGGTTGTCGCGTAGAGCTTGATGTCACCATCTACATCAGGCGGGAGAGGGTGTACAGGTTTTTCCTTCCTTCTTTGAAGTTTTAGCTATACTTGCTGTTTGTTGAGTGGTAGACAGAACTACAGTGGCCTAAGAGCATCTCCCTGAAAGATTCCTCTGCTGATGGGGATCGATCTGGTTGTGATGTTCTTGACCTTAATGGTGGTACTCCATTTTCCCATGGTTGCTTCTAGGAAGATTGTCACTGTCAGATTGACTTTCAAGACATCAGCCTCTCTATTAGCCAGCTATCAGGAACGGAGTCGAAGGCCTTGCGGTAATCAAATAGCATTAGTAAAGGCATATGATGAAAGAAAGCAAGCTTATACACCATCAGCCAAAAAAAAAAAAAAAGAACCTTCCCCTTTTCGCCCATCCATTTGCTCCAAAAATTTGTCCACTTCATTGAATTTATTTAAGCTATCAACTTCCACAACGACAGATGGAAGTTTGTTCCAGCAAACAACTATCGCTGGCTAAAGGCAAATTGCCGCACATCTTTTCGACAACTGTCTTTCCTCAATTTCAGTTTATGCCCCTCAGGTTTGTAATCTGAGCAAGAGGAAGAATCCCATCAGCCTGCTCAATCTATTCAAGGCCTTGTACACCTCAGTCAGATCACTTCGCAGGTGCATAGTCTCCAGACCCTACAATTTGCAGAACTTAAGCTTTCCTTCATAAGAGCACTCCTTTGTTCCCCTCACTAGTCTTGTTGCCCTTCTCTGTACTCGTTCTAGCAACTCTACATCCTTCCTAAAATTATTCTTCCAGACCTGTACGCAGTACTCAAGGTGTAGTCTGACCATTGGCTGGCTTATACAAGGGGATAATCACCTGCTTATCCCTGGAAGCAAAATTCTTGTATATCATCGACAAGACCCCATGAACTACTCTGGAAGCCTGTCTGCACTGTTCAGAAAACTTCATGTCTACACTGCTCAGAAAACTTCATATCTGACTGCACAATTACCCCCAGGTTTCTTTCATTCTCCACAACCCTGAGTATAACACCACCTAGTTGGTACATTTCTGTGGGGTTACTGCTTCACAAATGCAGTACTTTGCATTTGTCAACGTTAAACTTCAGTTACCACTTCTCAGCCCATCTGCCCAACTTTTCCAGATCCTGTTGAGCACTGTTACTGATACTAATAGCATTACTGTTATTAACCACCCTGCCAACCTTTGTATTATCTGAAAAAGTTTCATATACCTTCATCAATATCATTGATAAATATACAAAACAACAATGGGCCCAACACCAAACCCTGGGGGACACCACTAATAACATTTGTCCACGAAGAGCAGTGTCCATTGATTACCACTCTCTGACTTCTTCCGCTCAACCATCCTTTTATTTATTGTAGCAACTTGCCCTTAACGCCATACTGCTCCAATTTGTACAGTAACCTTCCATGTGCAACAGTATCGAAGGCTTTCTGAAATCCAAGTACTGTATATGATATCAAAATTATTTTTTGCATCCAGTTCCTTTGTGACTACGTCATAGTATCCAATCAAATTGGTCAGACAAGACTTCCCCTTAACAAATCCATGCTGTGTTTGAATTATTACTGCAGTCTTGTCTTGATGATCCTGCAATGCTTCTTTAATCTTTAATTCAAGGCTTTATACACCACAATCAGATCACCTTTCAGGTGCCTAGTCTCCAAATGGTGCAATTTGCAGCGTTTTTTAAGCCTTTCTTCGTAAGAGCATCCCTTTGTTCCTCTTAACCAATCTTGTTGCCCTTCTCTTTACTCGTTCTAACAAGTGTATATCCTTCCTAATATGTGGCCTCCAGGCTCTAGGCCGTGCACGGGTTGCAGCGCTTCTTACTGGCTTGTTCTAACTGAAACATCAATGGTAAATTGCTCCTTGCATCCTTTTTGCAGTTTTGCCTTTCCAAGTGGTCTGATATCTTTTTGGTTATTCAGCTGGTCAGGATCTTGTTATCGTTGAAAGACAGGGGTAATCAGCCTGAATTTTGCCGGGTTTCTTGTATCTTGGTCTTTAGCCTTCGGATATGTGATACCTTGACTCAGGAACTTTGAAATTGTCTCTGGGTGCCTTATATGCTCCGGGTGAACTGCTTTGCTAAATGCTTGTATGTGTGCAAGTGAGCTTCTTGTATCAGTAGTTGTGGACGTTATCTATTCCTGGAGTTTGCCAGTGGCTTGGAGGCAAATTGCTGCTATGGATAAAGGGATGGTTGAGTGGCAGAAGACAGAGAGTGGTAATTAATGGACACTGCTCATCGTGGACTAATGTTATTAGTGAAGTCACTCAGGGTTCAGTGTTGGGTCCATTATTGTTTTCTGTATTTATAAATGATATTGATGATGGTATATCAAGCTTAATGTCCAAGTTTGCAGACGATACAATGGTTGGCAGGGTTGTTAACGACACTACTGACGCTATGCTGCTGCAAGAGGATCTGGAAAGGTTGAGCAGATGGGCTGAGAGGTGGCAAATGAAGTTTAACATTGACAAATGTAAAGCACTACATATGGGAAACAGCAACCCCAGAGCAACGTATCAACTATATGGTACTACACTGACAGTGGTAGAGAATGAAAAGGACCTTGGGGTAATTGTGCAGGTAGATATGAAGTTCTCTGAGCAGCGCAGACGGGCTGCAAGAGGAGCTCATGGTGTCTTGTCAATGATATACAGGAATTTTTCTAGCAGGGATAAGGAGGTGATTATTCCCTTGTATAAGGCAATGGTCAGGCCACACCTTGAGTACTGTATACAGGTCTGGAGGCCTCATTTCAAGAAGTATGTAGAGCTGCTGGAACGAGTACAGAGAGGGGCAACAAGATTAGTGAATGGAACAAAGGGTTGCTCTTACGAAGAAAGGCTTAAGTTTTGCAAATTACAGTGTATGGAGACAAGGCACCGGCGAGGTGATCTGATAGAGGTGTATAAAGCCATGAATGGTTTGAGCACGCTCAATGCCGATAGGATTGTTCAGAATAATCACCTGAAAGGGCATAAATTCAGATTGAGGAAAGACAGATGTAGGGAAAGATAGATGTGCGGAAATTTGCCTTTAGCCAGCGGGTAGTTGGTTGGTGGAACAGACTTCCATCCCTTATTGTGGAAGTTGAAAGCCGAAATAAATCTAAGGCTCAGCTGGACAGGTATTTTGAACGAACGGAGGGGTGAAATGGAAGTGTTTTTTTTTTTTTTTTTTGGCATAAGCTTGCTTTCTTGCATCATATGCCTCTACTAATGCTAATGCTAATGCTAGTTATGGGACTTCCTGATCGACTATTGTACTTCTTTCTCCCGAATCTTCCATTCTCTAATCTCTTATACGTCCTTGGTTTTCTTGCGGTCTATTTCTATCCAGGGGGCTCGGCTCCTATGTCTTATTTCACTGCTCCATATGTTTGTTTCATAACTCCTCGATCGTCTTCTGCTCGGGTGATCCTTTGCCGTCTTGTCCGATACTCATGTAGAAGGATCTTAAGTTTTCATCGAAGTTTCGGTTGTTTATTTTCCTCTGGGAGCTCTTTGTATCGGCGTAGTATCTTGCTGAGTGCGAGGTGGTTCTACTTCAGTGTGTCTAAGTATTCTCCTATTCTCTGATTTCTGGTCTCGTGTGTGCTGTGGACATTGTCTGTCTGTCTGCGCGTGTAGCATAGTGGTATCGTCACCGTCCTCCCCACACCGGGTGGAAAAGGTCCGGGTTCGAATCCTGTAAATGACTCGAGGAACTTTAATGGGCTATTTTCACCCCGTGGCTGAGTTATTCGGTCTAAGACGTAGATAGCAAGTTCACCCCCCCCCCCCAGAAACTGCGGTTTTTTAGTCCAGCAAAACAGGCAAATCGACCAGAGAATGCACGCAATTTATAGACATAAATATAAACGAGTATATGTAAGAAATAACGGGTGGCCCTAATATAATAATAATTTTGTTGTGGACATTGTCTATCGCTTCTCGGCCTTTATGCTAAGATCAGAGTGTGGATGTTGTCTCTCTTGAGGATGTTCTTCACGTTTCCAATAAATTTCTTACTCCTATTACTCTGCTAGTACTGGATTAATTGGCCTGCCTTGACTCTTATTTTTTGTATCTTCTACTGAAGTCTTCTTTCGCAAGCCGGTGGTTCCTTTTTTTTTTTTTTTTTTTTTTTGTTTCTTCTACTGTTGGTGTCTTCTTTCTCTTTGATTAATCCTAGTGGCTGCCCTGGCAGCGCACTCAGGGTTGCCCCATTGTTATCGAGATAATGTGGTATTATTTGCCGATTGAGGTGGTCTGTGACTCTCCACAAGGTTCTACTGGGCCTCTGCTTCGGTATCACGTGGGTCTTTGTGGGGTCCATTCCTTCGAATTCTGTTAGGGCATTCTTCCACTCATCTTCTATTCTGGATATCATGACCTCGTCTCTTTCCACTTCAGCTGCTGTGGATTGTATTTCTTCTTGCTCTTCCTCCCCTGTTTCCATGTTGTCCATATTCTTTTTTCTTTGTAGTTGATAGCTCGCGTTCTGCTTTGATTATTTCCAAGATTGCAGGAGCTATCAGATTGCTATTGTTACTATCATTATATAACATTTTCTTGTGATTTGAACAGATCAGACACTCAGAGATAACTTTTTACATATTTATTTTTTTCTCCTCCAGAAGGCCACCTGACGTTTCGATCATACTGTGTCTGGCTAGAGATAAAGAGAGATGTAAAATAGATTTTTGGGCCATAAGATGGAAATGTTAGGAAACATTTTCTAGGAAAAAGGTGCGTCTTGTGGGTCGAAAAATATGCTACTCATTTAATAGGAGTGAAATTTGTGTGAGTTTTCTAAATCGAAATAACATATGGTTATTTTCCTGGAATTACAATAAGCGATTATGCTTGTATTTCCTTGAATACGTATTATATATTATTTTTATAATTTTTATATAAAAAAAGATACAGTGACAAATTATATATATTTAGTTATTTATTAATATGAGAAATATAATGTACAATAAACCGTAATAACTACAGTTATTTTTACTTTTACGTATTTAAAGTTAGGATTTTGTTTTCTCTGTATCGATTAGGATGATTAGCAGCTTGCTAATAATAAATGAATGCTTTCCGAGAGAAGGGATATGACTAAAGTAAACCTGAATTACATAGGACATTGTGCTTCGTCACGATCTTCACGTCCTAATCACATCGAAATGTTGTCCGTTATGAATAACAGGTAGGAGAGGCCGTGAGTCACCAGTCCACTAACCGGGACAACCCTCAATGAGTAATGGCTTCAGTGAATAATTACAAGCGGTTCTCGTAATGAAAAATGAATAATATCAGAAAGCCGAATAATCCAGTCAGCTAATTAGGGTTTAATACTTATTGGAGCCGTCCTTCTCCGATCAAGAACCACTAATAACAAAAAAAAAAAAAAAAAAAAAAAAGCATCGAGATTGCAACCGTAACGTGAGTAGCACGTAAACCTAATTACAGTACTTGCGGAAGAGACGGTGTTTGCTGGCTGGTTGGGTAGACTTCTAAATTGATTTCATGTGCATATATATAAGTTCTTCAAATTCTCATGAATTGAAAATTGAAAGGAAAAAAATTCATTTGCATGCATTTATTAAATCATATTTTATTTACCACTTGTTAGACAGTTCTAACGATACAACTTCCCCCATACAAAAAAAATTCTTGAAGACACATTCAGGTAAAAAATATGTTTTAATTTAAAGATCTGCATATTAATTAAATAAAATCCGTGCTCTTTAGAAACCTGCATATTAATTAAATAAAATCCGTGCTCTTTGGAAACCTGCATATTAATAAATAAATATACCGTAATTAAATATAACTAAATATAAATCCAAATATATCAGGCCGAATTAAAAATACTCCTTATTAACTGGGCTGTATGAGATGTTCATGTATTGAGTTAAAGTCTAGATACTGGATTTAAAAAAGCTAAAGATTAGCATTAGGATTTGTGTTGAAATTGAACTGTCAAGTTTTCTAGAGTTCCTCTCTCCTGACAAAAGTATTCGGACACTATTCACGTTTCGAAAATTACCAGATTTAATGAAAAAAAAAAAAAAATTAAAACTTCCATGCTTCCTTTCGGTTCCACTGACAGCACTAATCCTTGGAAGACTATTTCCGACAAGTTCTTTGTAGCAGACAGTAGGAATTTATGTTCATTTCTCTTTCAGTGCAGTCATTAGTTCAGTTATTGAAGAGGGACGAACTGTTGGCGTCCTGATTCAGCATTGTAGTTCATTACAAAAGTGTTCGAAAGGATGGAGTCCTGGACACTGGGCCGGCCAGCGAGTTTCTGGACTTTGTTTTCCTTAGACTAGATTTTTACTCTGCTTGCTATGGGATAGAGTATTATCATGCTGGAACAGAGATGTCCTATTTCCATAGAACTGCTAGAGTGTAAGCACCACAGAACTGTCCAAGGCGTCATCATTGCAAGACTTGGTATTGATGGATTTTGGCTTTGTTGGTTCAAGTTCGAAACAACGAATCCAAAAACTTCCTCCAAGTTAGGATACAAATATTCGCATAAATTCAAGTTCAGACTGGAATAGCTTACACGTCATTGAAGTCTGACCCACGAGAAGTAGTCCCACCATAACCCCCGGCTTCTCCGAACTTCATACCCACAATAAACTTCTACTTCGGTAGAAGTTTATTGTGTCCCCAAGTATTCTCCACACTCACATTCGTGCCTGATCATCGACTCTAAAGATTGTAACCCGACTCTTCGCTTTATAGGATGTGTTCCTTAGTCCAAGAACGCTAGGCTAAGACCACTGCAAGCAACTTTTGGTGTTCGTTGTTGTATATGTTTGAGGGAAGGGCTGGTGAACTGCAGTTCTGCCACGAAAACCCTACTGTGCGGTTATCTGCGGAGATGTACTTCCTGTGACACTCCTATGAACATTACTTTCTTCAGAGATCGGCTATTCCTATCTGTCAGTTTTTTGGCATACAAGACCAAAATGTTCTTCCATAGTTGGCTTTCGAGGTCAAAGAAGTTCATCCATATTTAGCTTTAAAGGTCAAAAAAGTTCTTCCATATTTAGCTTTCAATTTCAAAGTTCTACTATATTTTCACTACGGCGGCCACGGCTAACTTTGGAAGGTTCAAGTTTGTGGCTTTTGCAAGCAGTAACAAAATGACGATGTGGCATCTTAAGATTACGCCTTTTTGGAATTCCATAAAGCTCACCGTTACTCATTCTACTTGTTTGTGACATCTCTACTATTGCCCCCTCTTAATTCTGTCTTTCCTTTACGTACATGTTGTTTGTAACATTCACCACATTGGAAGGTGTTCGAATACTTCTGGTAAGTAGTGTCGTAGATGTATTCTCGGAAGAGGGGGACATAAGCCGAAATGAATTAGCCGAAACTGATTTTTCCTATATTTTCCCTTCCAAATGAATGCTGAAAAGGGAATTATATAACATTTTGGAAATATTTTGCATATTGTGGACCATCTATAAATCTGCCGTAGGGCTTCTAAAATCTATAACTGAAATAATGATTTAGTATGTAATGTTTAATATACATTGACATAGCTGAGGGGTGGTCAAATGCGATGTTACAGTAATACACTTGTTTCAGTTCATTAGAACTCAAGTAACTGCTATATAGGTAATGGTCGTATCTTCTCTATTTTGTAACCTCCTCTGACCCTGTGTGGCCACCTCTGAGTATTAATATTGATATTAATATAAAAATATTATTATATTATGGTCTCCCGTAAATGATTACATATACCTTTTATGTATTATGTCTGTAAATTGCGTGTGTTCTCGGGTCGATTTGCCTGTTTTGCTGGACGAAAAAAATCCAAGTTTCTGGGGAAAATAAAACCTTGCTATTTACGCCTGAGACCGACTAACTCAGCCACGGAGTGAAAAAAGCCCATTAAAGTTCCTCGCGCCATCGATGGGATTCGAACCCGGGCCTTTTTCCACCCGGTGTGGGGGAAGACGGTGACGATACCACTGTGCTACCGCGCAGACTAGTAATATCATAAAAATATTTTAAAAAATTATTAATATCATAACATGTGCTGTGTCTTATGTACGGCGGCACCTAAACGTTAGTTCAACTCCGCCATGGTACACTGTGATGAATACAGAGCTCTGTGAAATGGCCAGATACAAGTATGGTGTTATGTCTGCGAAGTGTGTCTTGTTCTGTTGTTTTGTTGCATCTGGCCACTTAGCTACTAGGGAGCAGCGATCACCAGGATGGCTGCTCCCTAGTACCCGTCCACGCCACGAGGAGGCGGGCTACAACAACATGCGCACTATCAAACGAAAGTGACAAGGTAAGAATCCCGCATTCACTGGAGGAAAAATCAATTCCAGTGGATGGCAGCAAATCCCATACCACTAGGAACCCAAACCAGTGGCACCAGCAGATAAATAAAAAATAATAATAATAAAATAAAATGAGAAAAATAATAATAAAATAAAAATAATAGTTAAAAAAATTTAAAAAAAAGAAAAAATAATAATAATAAAAAAATAAGAATTCTAAAAAAATAAAAATATAAAAAAAATATGAAAATAGGCAAATAAAAAAAAAAATAAAAAAAACCCCCAAGAGTAATGAATTGAGCAGTGGTCATGCAGCTTAGTGATGGGGTGGCAATCAGCAGTAGTCCAGTCGTTAGAGAAATCAGTAGGTAAAGTCTGGTATCCCTTGTTTCAGAATAAAATTTCAGTTAAGATACCATTCCTCTGTCAGCGCCATCTTCAGCTGGTGAACATTTTCTGGTGGGTGTGGGTGTGGATGTGCCGCTAGACGTCGCCTCAGAGTGTCCCATATGTGTTCGATGGGATTTAGATCGGTAGAACGGGCAGGCCAATCCATACAAACAATGTCCTCACTTTCCAAAAGCATATCAACAGCTGCAGTGCGATGGGGTGTGGCGTTATCATCCATAAAGACGACCTCGGGGCCAATGGAACCTCGGAACGGACGCATATGGGGAAGGATTACCCTAGCACAGTAGCGTGCACCAGTTACAGTACCGCCTTCCAGTATCTGAAGTTGTGTGCGTCCATCCAAGATAACGTCTCCCCAAGAACACCTCGACCGTCATATCCATCCCTTTCAGTGATGTTTGCGGGGTGATACCATGTGCCAGCCTCTCGCCAGATTAGCTGACGTCCAGAATCGCTGCTGAGACTGAATCTACTCTCATCAGTAAAGGAAGAAGAAGAAGAAGAAGAAGAAGAAATCTTTATTGCATACAAAAAATGCATATGCCGTACACAATACCCTTCACGGCTACAAGCCAGGGGTTTACAGTAAAGGTTAATACAAGGTAAAAGTCTAATATAAAGGTTACAAAGGCTAATACACTGCAATAGACAAGGATGAGATAGGAGAAAAAATAATCTTATTACTAATTATACAAGTGTAATGAAATGAAAGCAAATGGAAAATTTACATATGACACAACAGCATGTTATCATGCTAATTTATCCTCCAGGGAGCAGTCCTCTTACAGTGTTGGAGTCATCTGAGCAGGCGCAGAAAGTTGAGGCAATGTAGTGAGGGATCCATGGGAGTGATGGACAGGTCCTTGGGAGCAGGTTCTAATGCCCTGTGACATGGTCCTGAGAAGGAAGTCGATGGAGTAAGTTCTGCCTGTATTTTTTATCCAATGCGAACTTGTATAGGTCGCCATCCAAGGAGTATACGTACTGCAGCATTTGCACGGGTTTGAAGCGATCGGATAACTTTAACCGGTTTGGGGTGGCCTGGAGGACTGGATTGGCCCGAAGGCTTGGGACCGGGATCCTCCAACCACAGTTGGCCCAGAAGTCTGGGTGCGAAATAATGCCAACCATCATTTTTACAGAAAAGACGAGTCTTCTCTCATGGATAATGGCAGAAAGACGTCTGATGTTTAGAGATGCTGCCATCTGGGTGGTCCTTCGTGCAGGGGGAAGTCGGAATTTCCATATGGCCCACTTCAATAGCCAAAATTCGCCCGCAAAAATCCGTCTTAGATGCGTTGCGGCAGTTGAGGTCCAGACTTCTGCTCCATAAAGAATGACCGGATAGACACACGTCTTAATATACCTGCATCCAACGGCCTGGTCATGGGCATGCATAAGTTGTTGCTTAAGCATCCACCGGAGTCGACAGAATTTTTTTTGCAGGTGGTCTATGTGTGGTATAAAGGAGAGCTTCTGATCAAAATTAACGCCCAGGTCGGTGTGTTGCTGCACAACAGGAATCGCGGATCCTCTTATATTGGGTTGCACCATCGTTGGGTTCCGTTTGAGCGAGAAAGTGAGCTGTTTCGACTTCTCAGGATTGATGTGAAGGCCGAAACCGGAGAGGAAGGCCTCGAGGTTCTGGATTTTATGTTCGATTACGACATTTGTGTAGTCAGCAGTGTCTCCGGGGTTGATAAGAGTGAACAGCTTTATAAAGGGTACCTCAAGTAAAGATTTTGGGGATGTAACCATTAGAAATAGTGTTGGTCCTTAAGTTTTGCACGCCAGTGTATGAAGAGAGGAAAAGCATATACAGTCAATGATGGTGGGCGAAATCACAATTCAGTTATAAGGCAGATATAAGTGATAGTAGGGATAAATTTTTTTTTCAAAAAAAGATAGTAGGGACAAGTATTATAATGCCTAATTGATGCAAAGAAGCGGTCTTTTTCTGCATCTGCCAAAAAATTTTCTATCGTTCATTACTTTCACGTCGCCAAAAATTGGCTATTCAATTCTGCATTTTTGTAATTAAACTTTAAGTAAATTCTCCTCGATCCAAGAAATTTATTGGAATGACAGGCAAGCAATTCCAATGAATTTCCTGCCCCAGCACGCGGATAGAAACTCCACTACACACTTCCTAATACAACACGCTGCCCGAAAGTAAATTTCATGAAATACATCCTTCTGTTCATTTTATTGATTACCTTTAGGGCCTTCTATACATATATCAGTGTCCCCGCTTAAGATGTTTAGTTTCCAAGATTTGCAGTCTGCACCTTCTAAGCCATTCTTCAAATAGACATCGATTAGCACCCTCTTACTAATCTAGTTTTTCTTCTTTGAACTTTATGTATTTCTTCTAAATGTGGCCAACAGACCCGAACAGGATATTTTAAATAATATTTTAAATGCAGTCTTCCTATCGTATTACTGTATATAAAGGGACATTAAGATACTTTTCTGTACTAGCGAAGTTCTATGTATCATAAAATAGGTACCATGTGTCCTCTTAGCCACTTGTTTACACTATATTAAAATTTTCATGACCGACGGAAACTAAATTCTTTTCGCCTTAAATCGCCTTTAACTCCGCTCCCCAACCCCCCTTACTGTAACCTTAAGTAACTTCTAGATTTTCCATAGGTGCAAATCCTTACATATAGATTTGTTAAAGTTCAGTTGTAATTTTTCAGACTATTTGTGCAATTTATCTAATCTAACTATTTCGAATAAAAATGGCCTGGTTTTGGTCGTTAACCACCTTTCCTACCTTTAAATTATCAGAAAACTTTTTCATCAATGTTATTAAGGCAAATAAGAAAACAGAAATGTTCCCAACACTAATCCCCGAGGGATTTCACTTGAGACAGTGGTCCACCCTGAGGAATGCGCATTTATGACTGCTCTCTGTCACCTTGTAACCACCGCTAGATCCAAAGAAGGATCTTGCAATTTAACCCAGCTTGCTACAGTTTATATAATAGCCTTTCGTGGGCATTGGAGAACCGTATCAAAAGCTGTACTGTTCAAGGTAAATAATGTCAGAGTTGTCTCTTCTCTCCCTTCCAACTGTTTATGATTTTGTCAATTCACTGCTCGACAAAATTAAAAGAGCACGTAGAAAACGTGGTGTAACTCGTGCAGCTTGCGATGAATCGGGACAAAATTTGGTATGGTGGTGTACCATAGAATAACGATGAAATGAGACAGTGAGAAACTTCGGACAGGTATAAGGCACATTTATAAGCGTTGTATAAGAATTACCAAAAAGATCACATTACAGAAGTCAATACAAGATGCTCGAAAATATAGTCGCATGATACCAGTACGGCTTACGATCCCCTCCAACGGCTAAACAAGCCTGACAGCGGTGAACCATGCTCGATATAAGGGTGTCTGTATGATTCTGTGGGAACAAATCCCATTCTTCCATCAGCCCAAACCTTAGCTCACTAAGTGACCAAGGAGTTGGTTATTGGCGGGCAATGCTAAACCCAAGGGCATTCCACACTTGTTCGATCGGATTCAAGTCAAGTGATCGTTCTGGTCACGGCAGTCGTTGGATATCTTCAGTTTTAAGATATTGCTCCACCACTCGAGCTCTATGGCAGTGGCGTCGTCATGCATGAAATGAAAATTTGGGCCAACAGCACCCCTGAAAAGTCGCACATAGGGTGATTCGAGGATCTATTCTCGGTATCTCTGCGCAGTTAAGGTACCTCTATCAAAAACAGAAAGAGGCTGCCCGCCTCTTCCTGTTTTTGATAGGAATACTTTATCTTGATCATTATTTCGCCTCACGGGAGAACACCGCCTCCACCGTAAGTGTTCCTTTCTTTGTCTGCGCGTATAGCACTGTGGTATCGTCACCGTCCTCCCTACATCGGGTGGAAAAGGCCTGGGTTCGAATCCCGTCGATGACGCGAGGAACTTTAATGGATTTTTTTTCAGTCCGTGGTTGAGTTAGTTGGTCTCGGGCATAGATAGCAAGGTTCCCCCCCCCCCCCAGAAACTGGGTTTTTTTCGTCCAGCAAAACAGGCAAATTGACCAGAGAACACACGCAATCTACAGAGACATTACACAAATGGGTATATGTAAGAAATTACGGGTGGCCCTAATATAATAATTTGAATTTTTGAATTTTCCCTTTCTCTGATGTTGGAGAGACAGTACCGCATTCCTTGTTGTCTCCAGATGAAATAACGTCTAGGTTCTGTTTGTAGGCCAAAACGGGACTCATCAGAGAAAAGAGCTGTACCCCATTTTTCTGGGCTTCAAGTCACATGTTCATGGCACCAGTTTCGACGAGTTCTGCAGTGGTATAGGGTTAATGGGACATATACCACTGGCTTCCTTGCGTAGAGTCCACTTGAATTGAGCCTTCTTAACCCACAGTCCAGTTGGAAAAGTTTTCCAACTGGACTGTGGCTGCAGCAACCTCAAGAAACATTTGATGACAGGATATCGTAGGATTCTGTCTTGATTTTAGAGCCTAGAGCCAAATAGTAGTCTGTTCTGGTTGCCGTAGCACTCGGGTGACCTTGGCCAGCTGTTCTTGTAACGGCTCCTGTCTCCTGAAACTGCTTTCATTGTGCCGAGACGACACTGGGTGACCTTGGCCAGCTGTTCTTGTAACGGCTCCTGTCTCCTGAAACTGCTTTTATTGTGCCGAGACGACACTTCGTGACACATTAAGCCAACGTTCCACCACCTCCTGCGATTGCCCGGCTTCAAGTCATTCAACGCTTGCCATCTCAAAGAATCATCTAAGCGACGGCCGACCGGGCTAGCCGGGTAGGTAAAGTGCCTGCCTGGCAACCCAGAGGTCGCGGGTTCGATTCCCGCCTCGGGCTGGATATCACGATGGTGCCGAACCAACCGGTTGGTTGGATATCCCGGCCACGATACGCGAAAGAAGCAAGAAAAAACTGGTTCCTTCGTGTATTGATCACATCATACGAAATAAATAAATAAATCTAAACGACGATGACTTGCCATCGGGAGATGTGGCTATCCCGCTGAGCAAGCGAGAAAACGGGAATGAAGTGATGTGACCACAACCCGTGTTTTTATAGGCATGAATAATTTGCATAATATGCGAGTCTGTAAGGTGGTAGATCGATTTCTATTGGATACTCGGAATTTGCATACCAGGATGCCTATTATATCAAATATTCGTTCGGCGACACACTACTTTAAAATATTTTGTTCTGTTAATTTTTCGAGCAGTGTAGATGCAAAGAAAACTATGAGATGACATGTTGCCTCGTTGAATATAAAGACTGCACAGGCTGTTCGACTGCAGTAATCTGAAACCAGACTGGGGAAAACGCGTGATCTATCATACTTTGAAAAAGGTATTATCGTGAGTGCACGTGTAGCAAGAGCCACGATTGAAGAAACGAAAGAAAGACGACTGGAAAGCAAGCCGTTCTTCCACATCTCAAAAGTGTAAATGTGGCAGAAAAACAATACTTCAAGTGCGAAGCCGTCGTACTCTAAAGAGGACAGCCAGTGTGCAGAAAATAACATCTGAATTCAACCAAGCTCAGAACTGCCCTATTTTAAACCGTATCATGCGCAGAGAATTGAAGAAAAATTGAGTATTGGCAGTCTCCTGCCTATTCGGAAGCCATTTGTTTCAGAGAAAAAAAACAGAAAAATCCGCTTGCAGTGGTGCCGAGAACATCGTGATTGGACAGTGGAACAATGTAAGAAGGAATTGGTCAGACGAATTACAATGCACTTTGTTATGGATTGATGGTAGGCAGAGAGTGTGGCGAGAACCTCACGAAGCAATGGACCCTGCTTGCCTTGTTAAAGATAACAAGCATCCGGAGGTGGTATCATGTTATGTGGAATGTTTTGTTGGAACGGACTGGGTCCGTTAATACCGGCGGAAGGTCGAATATCATCCAAGGAGTACTTGAATTTTGCATGAGATCTACTGCATCCTGAAATATTGCACTTTTCCCCGAAGGTGATGGCCGCTTTATGGATGACAGCGCATCGTGCACGAATGGTTCAGAGATGATGACACGGACTTAGAGAGTCCCTGCTGCTACGCACACTTACTGTTATTCGAAACAAAGGCGGCCCGAATCGCCACTGAATAAAGGTTGGTATTTTTTTTGGCCAGTGTAAAAAGTGATTCTATTTAAATGGCGACAAGTGTATTTCGATATAATGACAAATCTATTAACGTATAGGCAACGATGCTAATCTCATCGAGTTTTTCTGCTTTCTTAAACGGATAAAATTATGTGATCGTTTCAGACCGTTCCCATAACAGTCACCATGAGTAACTTCCACATCACTGATAGGCGCAATATGGCCTAAGCAACCCTTGCGCCAAAAATAGCAGCTTATTGATGTGAGGGACCGCAAAATGTTTTTAAGTTAAGAAGGGGCCTTATACTCAAAATGCTTGGGAACCACTGATCTAGACAGTGTGAAAAAAAATGACTAGGTATTCAATTCTTTTGCCGACTGAAGGAAATCCTTTACTTCTGGACAGGAGGAAAATGGTCATTTTTCAAGACCATGGCCGAGTTAGCCGATGTCGGGCGAGGGTTGCTAATTTATTATTTTTTCCCCCCAGAAATTTAGTCTTGATTTCATATAACAGAAAACTGACTGTAGAATATACGCTTCATTGATAGGCGCAAAGTACTGACTTCTTGTGGTTTTAGTTACACTGGCTTAAACTTTGAATAACTTTATCTGTTCCTGTTTTTCCATTCTTCTTGTCCTTAGACTTCATTTTTGATTCATTCCTTCCATCGTATCCCTACCGTTCCCCACTCCCTTCATAATTTTCTATGGCGATCTCCATTGTAAATTTCATCCGTCTGGATTTCATTCTTTAAATTATTTTCTGTTTTATTTCCGTCCTTTATAAAATTTCTTCATTTCTAATTTATCTATTCCGATGCTTTAATAGTACATTTGTATCTTCACAACTTAATTTTTTTGGTGTATTAGCCTCTCCTGTAAATCTTTGGCTTGTAGCCGTGAAGGGTATTGTGTACGGCGTGTGCAATAAAGAGTTTTGTATGCAATAAAGAGTTCCTCTTCTTCTACTTTTTCCTTCTTTTTATGCTCATCACAGGAACTGATTGGGAGGGAAGGAAAGAAGGGATATCCTGAAATCAGTTCACCAACGCTATTCAACATTACTTGCAAACGCTTATTTCTTTAATAAAATGGATATTTTACCAGTTAGTACTGATATTATATGCTAAGAATTTTTTATGTTCGTGCTATCTTTTTGTATGCAAAACAAAAGACAGACATTGAAATAATGGTTCATCCGTGCCTACCTAGGCTTTATAAGCAGTAAAATCTGTTCTATATATTTTCAGTAAGCTCTCATAACTCTTCAAATTACAGAACAGTAGGAGACCACAACGTCATAAATAAATGTAACGACTATTTACTGTTGAGTGATAGGTTATTGCCCTTTGAAAGTTAGTAACACAAGTGAATGAAATCCCCCAACCCAGTGCGGACCTCTTTCTTATCGCAAGAGCGGTACTCTCTCTCTCTCTCTCTCTCTCTCTCTCTCTCTCTCGCTCTCTCTCTCTCTCTCTCTCTCTCTCTCTCTCTCTCTCTCAAGTGCATGTAGAGTTACATGGCTATGTCCGAAAGGTGGAACCAGAAAACAAACAAAAAACAAATCGACTTAGACGAGGGATGTGTGTTAGTTTGAATGGCGGCTGGCTATCTCTATAGCATTAGGCTTACACAAGGGAATATGACATAATAAAGTAATAAATTGTGCTGGATAGCGATAAGCAGAAGCTTTTTTTCGTTCTCGTCTTGCAGGTGATGACAGCTGATAAACTGCACCTCGGTGCTCTGATCGGACGGGTTCGTGGCTTCATATAAACAAGGCAAACAAATGAGAGTTGTTTGTATGTTCTAGAAAAACTCATAAATTGGTTTTCAGATAAATTGTAAGGAGTTCTGATCCCATTTCTCTCTCTCTCTCTCTCTCTCTCTCTCTCTCTCTCTCTCTCTCTCTCGCCATCCATTTATCTCTTTCGCTTCGCTTTCTCTCTGATTGGGCCTGTTGCTTCCTCGATTGAACTTAATGAATTAAGTTAGAAATACAACCTAATTTAATAAATTAATTTTATTAAAGTTATATTTCATTTTAATAAATAAAAAATTACTGTGTAATTCGATTTAATAAATCGAAAATAGTGAAATAAAGTAGAAGAATTCTACTAGATTTTTTCTTGTTTTTCTTGGGAACTTTTGGCGTATTGTTAACAGAGGTCATATTACCTCTCGGGCGTCAGATGAAATTAATTCGATAAATATAATCGAATCTTTCAGTGCAACAGATTTTCTTTACTTTCAGTGTCCATCGTTTAGCTTTTCCGAAAGATACATACACAATACAGGAAGTCCACGTTGATCGTCGGTTTTAATTCGTCTCCCACTTATCTATCACGTGCATTATAGCTCACATCGGGTCATATTGCGGTTATATCATTTTGCTTTGAGAATTTCGCAAAATTTCTTTGGGACCTTAATGTTACTTTCAATTATTTAAATATTTTTAGGAATAATAAAAAAAAAAAATATATCGTCGGATGTGTTAATTCACTTTCTGTTATTAATGTAATGGATATAAATTGTTCAATAAAGTTTATGTGAAAGTGTGAAACTTCTTAATATATTTAGTAATAACATCTAAACGGTTAGCAACGGCAACTGATAATTCTGTGTTAGAAAAGAAAAAGACTCAAAACAATGACTTAGTGAACAAAGGTTTAACATTATTCGCAGGTTTGAAGCCGGTGGGCACTGCACTAGATTTCGGTGAGATCAAAAAAAAAAAAAAAAAGTATTTTACCAGTGCTGTACAAAATGTTACTGCCATGGGTTCGACCATGGGTAACAAGAAGCAATGTTACTGAAAGAAACATTGCTTCTTGAAGAAATCGTCTGGAGTGAGGATATGAACCAACATCATATTCCCAATAGTATGAGGATAATTATGGGCAAGGCACTGAGTTTACATATGCGTGTAAAGTAAGAATTTGACGAAAATGCGAATGAAGATGCTTTTAATGCAAGAAGTTATGGATGATTTAGTCCCTTGAAATGCAATTTTCTATTTCAAGGAACTTTATAAAGATGAAAGCAAATAAAACAACCCAAAAATCAGTTTTTCTTTAAGAAAAATGAAGCCCAGTACCTGAGTCTTTACAGAAATACTCATGTATGTCACATGTAAGTCAATACATACGGAGGTTTTTCAGTCCCGTTCGTCATTTATTTTCATCTCGATTCTAGGACCGTTACCACTATGAATAACTTATCTTTCATCTTTTTTAACAGATATAGCAATATTTATGTTAGGTTTTGTTATTATACCAGGTTACCCAAAACACAAACCTGTCATTTATTGAATATGAAGCTAAGAAATAGAAAATTTAGAGATAATGAGAATGTTCATTACAGTATTAACGTCCACACACACACATGTTTACTCCCTTGTACATATTTTAAGAAATATTACGCGAAGTCTCATTAGGAATGATTTCATTAAGGTTGGGAATGTTATCCTTAAGTTCCTCAAATGAATGTTTTTTTTTTTTAATTATTTTAAATGAGAATGGAATATAGGTACTTTTGAAACTTGTTAAAAATAATCTGGCGAATACAGATCAGGAGATCAGTGAGGCTACTAGCCTTTTGAGATAAGACGATCTCCAAACCCTGAGGCAATCTGACCATTGCAGCACTGGAGGAATGACGATTTTCAACAACTTGTTGGAAGTAACCTCTCGTGACATCTTAGGTCACCCATTTAATAATAAAAAAAGTTTTAAAATTTCTAGATAACGCTCAAAATTAAGCTTGTTTTTGGAAAAAAGAAAAAAAAAAAAAACTTAACACGATCCGTCGTGATAGGAACACTGAATATCATTTTAAAGAATGAAAAAAAAAATCTATTATTTTTAGGCACCTGAATAATTAAATTCATTTGCTGTGCTGTGTGTCTTATGACTGTGTTCTATGGTCGATTTTGCTGGAAAGAAACCCCAGTCTCTGGGGGGGGGGGGGAAACCTTGCTATCTACGACTGAAACCGACTAACTCAGCCACGGAGTGAAAAAAGCCCATTAAAGTTCCTCGCGTCATCGACGGCATTCGAACCCAGGCCTTTTCCACCCGGTGTGGGGAGGACGGTGACGATACCACTGTGCTACCGCGCAGACATTTTAAAGAATGAGAAAGCGATCGCAAATTCATTTGGCTTCCCATTATTATAGATCCCTGAGTTTGGCTGTTAGTGGAAACTCGATGCACTGTAACATCGCTAAATCCTGCCACATGATGATTACGCTATCGACAAATATCGAATCGGTTATCTTTTCCATAACCTTTTAAAGCTCTTTAAACAAATGTATAGTGCTAATACGGTAGGAGTGAAGCATTATTTTTATGTGCTTTGTCAAGATTCCTATGACAAAGTAGTAAAGGGGTGAGTTTCTTTATTTTAAAACAAGAGTTTAAATAATTCAGCAATCAACAACGCTACTGCTTATTATTCTGTCAATGATGTCCAATGGAGACGGTATTTCCCCCTGAGATTGCTAACAGGCTTTGGCTTATAGTCGTTTTTAGACGCGACATCGTTTTTCACAAGCTGGCCTATTTTTGGTGATGTTATTGGATTAAAAACGAAATCACCAATTTACTTTTTAATCGAATAACATCACCAAAATAGGCTAATCCGTTATTCATTAAATATTCCAAGGTATTGCTAGAGAGAGAGACTGTTTCGATTCTTATTAGAATCTCATCTGTGCGTTACCAATTTGGTCTGATTTAGAAACTTCGGGCCGAATGGTGATTAATGAGTTGAGTCTGAGTAGCCAGTTGTTGTGCGGCTGCTCGCTTAGTCGGTGTGTGGTAATGCACCGGTCGAGCTAATTACCGATTTATTTCAACTCCTAGCTGACATGCAGAAACTAGCTCTACTAATTTTCTGCTTTGGGCCAACGCAGCCCAGTAGTAATGGTTATACTCGTTTCTAACTTTCACTACATGTTTAATCGGAAGGTTCTTTCCCCTACCCCTCTTCCTGCTCGCTTATACTCGATATAAGCGAGCAGCCAAGAAACTTTGTGCTAGAACTTTTTGGCACAAAGTTTCTAATTAAGGCCTCTCACATGTGATAATATTCCACTAAGAATCGGACCAGTCTGTCTAAGTGATGGCTTATAGTTTTTAGCGAATAGCAGATTTGCCTCATCTGGTGAGGATAATTCGAATTAAAAACGAAATAAACAATTTCAAGTTGATTCGTGGGTTTCTAATAACGAGCGTAAGTCTAAGCTTGTCGCAGTCTCAGGAGGGACATGCTATCTGGCAAATATAAAAGGCATTATAACACGGTGGTAGGGTCAATTATGTAATTATTTCCACTCCTACCTTTACACCTTCAATAATTGCTGCTTTGGGTTAACCTTACTCCTTTAATAATTTGATTTTTGTTGCTCAGACTTTAATTAAATTTAGGAGGTCTCGACAGATTTTTTTTTTTTTTTTTTTAAAGAGCCAAGTGTAAAATCTTATGAAAATCCATCCACTAGGAGTCCAGTTATTGCATGCGGACGGGCAGCTTGGCAAAAACAGTAGGCGCTTTACCCATATATGCTAACGCACCTGAAAACGTAGGTGAGCTCCATCAAAAATATGAACTATACCGTGATCACTAAATTAACGCACGGCATGTTAAAAGTTGGAATTTTCGCTCATGCTTTGTCATACACGGAATTCTCGTATACCAAATAGTATACTTGCCAAATCGTCGTGGCCACCAATTTTCTTTCAGCACACTGTCACATATAGAGAAATGTGTGGTGTGTGGGAAATTGTCTCATAGAGCGAACTTTCATGCACCAAATTTATGTGGACCACTGCATTGCATACTTAATCATGCATATCAATAATTTTTCCTGTAAAAGAGGGAGACCCTTGCGGTTAACATCAGCACAGTAGTTATAATCGCCGTCTATTCATTACGCATGGTGAAGGCTTTTTTCGAATCTCGTCTCGATGGGGTAAATTTTTATACAATTGTTCTCCATGGCCGAGTTACTCGATCTCTACTAGACGCGGTGTACAGACAGATATACTGATGTCTCGTGGCCTTAGTTACTTCGGCGAAAATCTAAACAAAAAAAAAAAAAAAAAAAAAAAATTACAACCATCAAAAACGAAGTAAAAGAAGAAGAATGAATTGGTGAGTCAGTTTTCCAGAAAGCTTTTAAAGATCACGTACTAGCAGCTTATATCCAATTCATTGAGTTTTAACGGGGTCGCTTAGTCCGGCTCTCTGATGCTGAGGTCCACCGGGCGGATTGCTGTTAATGTTGCACGAGATCCTTGAGGTTTTTGTTTAGTGAATGGTGGCACTACTGGATAGAAGAACACACCCACTGCGGTTGTCCCGTTCTGGGCACTCAGACAAATACAAAAGCGTGTGGATCAGATAATCGGCCAGTAGGATGCCAGTGATAGATTTACCTCTCAGCAAGGTTGCAGGTGATGTTAATTCATCTTTGAAACATCAAAATTTAGATTGGTCAGAGGGAAGATTGAATTCACGCTGTGCATTGAATTTAGCTACTTGGGTATTTTATTACAATCCGTTGAAGCAAGGATTGTAATAAATTTATTACAATCCTTGAGCTATATTCCAGATATACAACTAATATTTAACGGCTAGGATATATCGTTTTTCGACTAGCAAGAGTCACGGTACTACTTGCTTGCCTAGTTTTAAATCATTTAAATGATTTATTTAAATAAATAAATAATGATTTATTTATTTAAATAAATCGTTAAAAATATAGTGATTACACCATTCTACATTATTTTCGATGTTTTGTAAATAAACAACTGTTTTTAACTGTTTTTTTTTTTACGCTTATTTCAGAAATGTTATTTATTTATTATTATTTTTTTCCCTATCACATACCGATTTTTCACAAATCGCTTTTAAGTTGATGTCATGAGTTGTGTTATTGAATGTATTAAGTTAGGAGTAAATGCTGAGAATTTGTTGTTTTTGGTATTTTTTTTGGACCTCAAATTCTCAAACTGATGAGGGACCGAGATTTTGAGGGAACTGTGAATAAAAGAGAAAAAACAGGCGTTGATTAGCTTCAAGTCTCTAGTTGGGATCATCTTAGAGAAGAACAAGGATCCAGATTACAAGTGAAAGTATATTGGCAAATTTCAAGAAGCTGTGCTGCAATATGTGCGCCAAGGTACATTTTTTACACTCCCCTATCGACTACTTGCCAGAAAATCTAGAGAGTGTTAGTGAAGAGCAGGGTGAGAGGTTTCACCAGGACATAAAGACATGGAGATGGGGTACTAGGGAAGGCGAAATGTCAACATGATGGCGGACTATTGCTGGATGCTGAAGAGGACTGTAAAGTAAAATCATCTGCAAGAAAATCAAAGAAATGAAAATTTAGCTCATCTTAGATGAGTTTTTAAAATGCGAGGTGAGTGTTTAGTGGACTTTTTAGTACTCTGCCCTTTTTAATAGTGTTTTCAACATGTATTTAAATACTGTATAAAAGTCTGATAAAAGTAGCATTTTTTATAATTTCAGTTCACAGATTCTGCCAGAATTAGTAAAAATTTATTAAAAATCAAATTTTTTCTTTCGTGATTTTTGAAGAAACCTGATGAGCGAGCGCAACCTGATTTAGCAATCGAGCGCGCGCGTGCACACACACACACACACACACACACACACACACACACACACACACACACACACACACACACACACACACACACACACACACACACACACACACACACACACACAGAAAATAAAATATTTTATTTTTCCTTTTTTTTAAAATTAAATGATGCTACTCTAAACGTGCTATCATTCCTTTTTAAATATCATAATAAATTCTGTTGGTGATTATTTCTGAGCTCTAGAAATATCCAAATATTTTGCCTCTGATCAATCCACAGAATGATGATTTCTCTGACAGGTGAGAGTACATATGAGGCATTTAATTTATAACTTTGATCTCACGATTGTTGGGAAAATTTTTCCACGAAAGCCTCTGTACTTTCTTCTGGAGCGTAGTGAAAATCCTCAGAAAAGCAAAACAAACAAAAAATCCCTCGAAATACTGGCTTTAACAAGGGATGTTGTAGGTGACCATACTTCTTTTGAAGTGTGACATTTTTCTTAGTGAAGAACCGAAAAGGGAGAAAATGCCAGCTGTGTGCACGCTCCGGGAGTCTAACATTGGTGCAGTGTATTCTAATAACAGCTCACACTTGGACAGGAAGCTGTGATTTCGAAATGTCGGCTATAGATTTCCTGCGGACATTACCCTTGTGTCAGTGACGGGCCAATTTCGCGAATGGACAGAAAATGCGTATTTTGAATAACGACTTCTAATATATCCGTTGGTACCTCAGCGTTTCGCAGCTGGGGGAAATGGAGGAGATGAGATTTGATTTATCACCAGAAATATTTCAGAAGCTTACCAGTAACGATTTCTCACAGTAATGGATTTCTCACGGTTGGGGGAAGAAAGCGCAATTTGAAGGATAACAAGCTTTAAGATCGCACATTTTCCCCATGCATCACTTTTAATCCTAGTCATCCTTTTCAATAATAATACTTCACTATTTTATGGGGTCAACGGTACAAATATCAGCATATATGATGAAATATGCATAAATATCGCCAAATCAATATATTTGTAAACGTCATCGACTTGCATTGTTGGCATTTCGTGTCAGCTATTTGGCTAGTGTGAAATATAATTCTTCAGACATACCTCTAGAAAGGTCGCATAAAGGTTAGGAACGATTGTATATCTCTACGAGGGCAAAAAATAATAATAAAAAAAATTATTGATGTCATTGGTTGAAAACAAAAAAAACAGCCCGTGAATGTCCTAAGGTTTATTTCCAGAGATTAAGCTGTACATAGTGTCTCTCATTACGAATTAATGAGAGACACTCTACCAGTTGGTAGAAAAATATTGTAAATTAAGAGAGAATATGATTCCACAGTTCTTCATCTCAGCAGTTTCAGTATTCATTTACCAGTAAAGTACTTTGCGAAGGCAGGTTAAGGTGTGAACAAGGGCACGCATGGTGCTTGATAAAATCTTAATAAAAAACTAAATTTCTTGGATTTCGGTATTCGGAACCTTAATCATCTCACAGCGGCTATCGTAAAGGTAAATTTATTTTAAATCTCTTTGCTTTTGGAGCAAAGGTGCTCGGGTGTTTTTGCTGTCTATGATCTCGAAGGAAATGTTAGTACTGGGACTGCATACGTGTTTATGGCTGTGACCATCTCCCAGCATTCAGCTTTGATTTTAACAGGCTTCTCAGTCTCTGATGGCATGCTTCTTTTAGCAAGCTTCTCGGTCTTCAATCTTAGCGAAGGGGGGTCTTGATATTCTAACTGGTGGGCCTACATCATCACTAGATATTTGAATGATTCTCCCTGTCATGGCTTCAATCTCTTCACCGGTCTTTAGCTGGTAGTTCGTCCGAATGAATGTCCTTGATGCAATCCATAAGTCTTGCATTTGTCTAGGCCAAATTGCATCCTGATGTCAGTACTGAACCCTTCAGTGATCGGGAGTAGCTGTTGGAGTTGATTCTCGGTTGCAGCATAGAGTTTTATGTCATTCATGTACGTATATCAGATGCGAGAGGTGTACGGGTCCTTCCACTCCTCTTTTAGGGTATATACATACTTGCTGTTATTATTGAGCATGGTGGACAGTGGGTTGAGTGGTAGACAAACCCATAGTGGATTCAGAGCATCTCCCTTGAAGATTCATTTCTGATGGGTATTGGTCTGGTCGTGATGTTCTCAACCTTGATGGTGGTCCTCCATTTTTTCATGGTTGCTTCTAGAAACTGTCAGTGTCAGGCTCACTTTGCAGATCTACAGTGTCTCTAGCAGCAAGCTATGGACCGCAGAGTCGAAGGCCTTGCGGTAGTGGGCGTAGGATGCGGTGCTTGTTGTAGGCTTGCTCCATAACTGCAGCGTTAATGGCCAGTTGCTCCTTGCATCCTCTGCTAATCTGCTTACATCACTTCTGATGCTCAGCCATGATGTTCTGGCTCTCCAAGTTGTCTGATATCTTCTTAATTATTATGCAGCTAGCCAGGATCCAGTATATTTTGGGAGGTCTCAGAAGATACGGGACATGTACCATCACATACAGCTCTAGCAGTTTCCTGATTACCTCCTTCAGGATGGAATCTCTGTTTAACCCTACTTTACTCCTCTGCTGAGGAGAATCAATTTGTTTTAAATCATTTGCGTGTATTATTATGCACATTCCTTCCCATCCATTATCCGAAACACCTTCACCGTACCTGGTGTACCATGTGATTATGGGAAACTGGGTATATGAATATTATTTGTATATACTGTATTACAATGCGTATGTGTTTATATGTCTCTACCTTTTGCTTATCACTGTATATATCTGTATGTGATTTATTTACTCGTATTGGATGTTATTTATTGTATCATTTTATGGAAGCTAATGTTTATGTATGCGTAATTTATGTACGACTCATATGTTTACTGTCTAAGTTTTAATGTACAACTGTATATAGACACCTATATACAAAAGAAAAAAACCAAACTATTTTTTTTTTTTTTTTTTTTTTGGGCCACCCGAATAATTAAATTCATCTGCCGTGCTGTGTCTTATGTCTGTTAATTGTGTGTGTTCTATGATCGATTTGTCTGTTTGCTGGACGAAAAAATCCAGTTTTCTGGGGGAAAAACCTTGCTATCTACGCCTGAGACCGAAACTCAGCCACGGAGTGAAAAAAGCCCATTAAAGTTCCTCGCGTCGACGGGATTCGAACCCGGGCCTTTTCTACCCGGTGAGGGGAGGACGGTGACGATACCACCGTGCTACGCGCGCAGGGCACCTATATACATAGGTGCCCTGCGCGCGTTGTACATAGGTGTACATTGTTCAGAAGTGAAGAATAAGCAATAAATTGAATAATAATAATAATAACTAGGGGCTTCGCCTTCTGCTCGCCAACAGCCGCGCACGCTTTTCTACGTAAAACGTAGAGGTGTGACGGAATAAGTCAAATCTTTTTTATGTAAAACACAGACCTGTCAATCACTGGTCGATATCTAATCAGAAAATGACCTATGTAATTATTTACCTGTGCATAATTGCACAGTGACGTAATTGCCACGGCCACTTGTATCATATGACCGCATTACTCTTCTGCTATTGGCTACCTCACCAAGCGGCATTCTCAAGGTCGAATAAATATCACTATGTAATTGTTTACCTGTGTTTACATAGGTCGCTTAGGAAAAGGCCTTTTGCTTCGGGTTCCATAATGCATGAAGAATATTGTTGCATCCGAAAGAGCAGGACTAAAATATTTACAAACTATACAAATATTTAAAATATTTACAAAATACTACTTTTTACAAATATACAAACTATATCGGGTTCTTTCATCAGCTGGCATTACAATGAACATAAAATTATGCCGGGCGTGGTCACATATTAGACAGTTGTCTAATTATCTAATACATGACATGATAACGTTATGGAGTCAGTTGTCTTTCAAAGCGACGAACGTTGGACTGCGTCCCACGTTCGCGCGCTACATTGTCAACAGCAAAATTTCTGCCCAGTAACCCGTTTGTGTCCCTTCCATTTAACGCTCACCAACATCTTGCACGTGCTTCACTGTGTAATACATGACCACGCCCGGCATCATTCGATGCTCAATTGTAACGTTTTTTGTATATTAATGTCAGCTGACGAAGGGACCCATCGTCCCGATATAGTAGAGGTAATTTGTAAATATTTTAGTATTTTGTAAATAATTTAGTTTTTTTTGTAAATATTTGTATAGTTTTGTTATTATTTGTATAATAATAACATTATAATTATAACGCACTGATCGAATTCTAATCAGGAAATGACCTATGTAATTATTTACCTGCGCATTTGTAGTGACGTAATTGCCTCGCCCTCTTCTCCCATTGGCTCGAATAAATATCACTAGGAGGAAAACTTTTTTAATGTATAGAGAGATAATAAAGAAGAGTACTCGTAACAGTATGTCACACTGAATGCTGGGATCCCCCACTCCTCAGGTCCATACTCATACTTCATGTGAATGAGTATGGACATGCGGAGTGGGGGACCCCAGCATTCAGTTCACAATTGGGCCTCTTGTGGAACTCAGAGAGGGATATTTTGTCTATGCGTTGTGTACGTTGTATGATCTGTTTGACTGTTACTGGACAAAAAGTTCGAGTTTTCGAGAGAGGGCTAAAACAATGTGCGAGATCGACTGATTGGGCTTGAAGCAAATATAGCTCACAAAATCTCAAAGTTGTCATATACTTCCCAATTGGAATATGCTCCAACTTTGGCTGACAATGGGAATCGAATCCAGACCATTTACGTTCATTGAAAGAAAGTAACGATACCATCTGCCACTCAACCGCTAGCATATTTTCGAGGTACTTATGTAACCAGGAGAAAGCCTTTTTGGCAAACAAGTTGATGTAATCTATGACACCTATGTGATAGACTTGCTTCATTCTTTATTACTCTAGCCTTAAGAATTTGGCAAGGTATTTGAATAGTCACTTACCGTATAAAAAAGCTACTTTAACTCATTACTTCTAGCGCTGTTAAAAGTTGTGGAGTAGGGAAACTGCAGTCTTGATTTTTGCCATGTCAACTTTTGTACTTCTTTTTGGTGATTGCTTTTTTTTCGATTAAAGACAAAAGTTTTCCATTTTGCAATATGTCGGTTCATATTTACATTTCTTCCTTTTTAAAATAAATGAATTTAGTAAGTTTTCGATCAGAATTAATGAATTCATTATGAACGGTATTTTTTCCTTATTACGAACAACGCTTGTTTTTACAACGGAATAGAACAGAGCCATTGCTTCTACCAAAGAAAAATTGTTACGCCTGCTATTAATATTTCTGCCTTTTAAAGACATATCTTAGGACTGTTGCAGAATCTTTTCAGTCTCTCATAAACGTTTCACTGTTCAACAAGTCTGTTGAGATATGATGACAAGGTCAGAACTTGGTCTGAATTCGACAGTGTGGGCGCCCGTGCAGTGAGGCCAAGAAAACATCTTCTGTGCTTAAAAACAACTTTGGCAGTGCCTAAAAAGAGACGCATAATGAATGGGATTTCAGAAAAGAATTGGGGGCGGGGGTGAGGAAGAAGCCCACACAGCCGTATACGGAAGCGAGTGAGAGAAAAAAGGTAATAATTTGGCCAGTAAATGTTGAGATTTTGGGATATGTGCTGATTTTGTAAAATCATAGTTTATAATTTTCAGCTAAATAAATACCTTAAATAAATAAAAATAAACTTATTTTCAAAGCGTGAACTTTTTTTTCCTAGCATCTTTCCGGAGAATCATTAATTATTTTATTTACCGCAGTTACCACAATTAAACTTCAATTACCTTTGAATTACTTCACGATTTAGAGTAGGCAAATGCGAGAGAAAGAGGACAAGCCATTTCACTGGCATTGGCCTTTCATATTGTGAGGCTACCGCTATGAATTTTCGTATATTGGCTGCATACATTACAAACTGGCAAATACTGATAAAAAATAAATATTTAATAATAATTTAATATATAGTAATTGCTGAAACGGCTTTCTGAGGTTGGGTGGGAAGGTACTGCACTATAAGTAAGCATTATATTTTGAGAGATGGCTATATTTTGAGGAACAGGTTTTAATTAGCTATTTTAGTCATAAAAAGGCAACTCGGCAAGGTTGTTTGTCCCATGCCCTGTGCTGATTCTTGCCCATTGAAAGGACTTGGCTTTTTTTTTTTTTTTTCACCTTTTCCTATTCTATAAAAAAGAGAAGTTAGTTTTAGTATAGAAATAATAACTAATTACAAACAGGTGAAGGGCCCTTATTTTTGAAAATTAAAGAAATCTTATGAATGAAAAGAGTAGCCAACTGAGTTCGATTTTCTGTTTAATTTTTCTGACTAAAAAAAACAATTTAATTTATTGTAGAAGTTTTCACCATTGTCATTGCTGTAGATGAAAAGATCAGTAAAGGCGTTTAAACTGTTCAGTCAGTTTTTATTCATTTTTAATATATAAATAAATTTATATGGTGGAAGTACTACGTATGACTGTGTGAATAATTTTTTATCGAGAGCCTTTTGTGATATTACTTGCCAAAAAATTAATTGCATCATTGATAATATGTTATACATTACCAAAATAACGATTCTTGAATATATGTTTGTTCACGATACTGGTCTCGAGTTTTGCATCTAAAAATGTATCATTTGAAGAGTCCCAACCAGGAATCGAGTTTATGATGTTAATCATAATTTAATGACTTAATTTTTAATCACAAAATTAAGTAATTGATGCATTGCGAAAATGATTAATGTAAATAAGGTTGTTATTAGCATGACGATAGCGGGTAATCCCTGGTAGCGTAATGGGAAAGAAAATTCTACATGCGTTTTTGTTATACGTGATCAAATCTAGACCTAGCCGTTTTCTTTCAACTGTTCTCTGATTCTTTTGACAAAAAAATTAACGAAGTAATATAAAGGAATGATATAAATAAAAACACTTGTCACCTGGAAGGAAATTTACTGATTAAATAAACTAACGACCGAACATTAACATGGAATCTTGTTTTTGATAATTATAATCAACATCCACGACATTTGCGATTCACTTGAATCACAAATATCACTGAAAAGTCGATCGCAGAATGTGGAACACCTCTCGGTAAAATGGGTATTTTGCAACATGTGTTGTTGAAGTATACTAAATGTGAATCATAATAATAACTCTTACATTTATAACAGGCATTCTCAGATATCTTTGAAATTATTTGATTACAAATTAAATCATCACAAGACAGTACATACGTTAATCTTACTCGGCGATACGCCTGGTTAGGAAAACTCGTGTATAATATAATGTAATATAATCCTTAAAACGTGATTGTGACTTCGTATAATTTGATAGATATTTGTGTGCAGAGAAATTCATAAATAACAGCTTCAAATTAGGGATTGCTAACGTGGCTTCGCTTTGTTTTCTACCATTTATCTGCCGAAACTGACATAAAAATAAATAAATATATAAAATCAGTAATCATTTTTTCTTTAAGTAGCTCAAAAATGTATTTATTTATACGCAGTAATGGATAGTCTGAGTTTGATATATGTACCGAGAAAAGGACATTACGTGTGTACTTAAAAATGAGTTTAATATATTAATATATGTTTATTCATTTGAAAAATTAAAAAAAGATAAGTTTATTCTCTCACCTTCCTCCTACCAGCGAATTATGTTATTTTTGCAATGATCATTCATTCTTCTCTCATAAGAGTCGAATGCAGCTAATTTTACTTAGCGGCGCTTGTGGAGACTAATTTCAGAAATATGAGTTTAGTTAGAAGTGAGAAGACGGACGCTCTGATGGTTGAATTATTAGGCAACCAGTGAGTGGCATTAGTAAAAAACTGATTATTCTGTTGTTGTAGGGATTTAGGCGCATCAGCAATGTGACCGTATTGCATTGTGTGTTATGTTTTACAATCGTGTTACCTCCCCCGGAAGTTGACTTGTCAGGTGGGAGGCACGGCAAAGGATCAATTAATCATAAAATTATAGATTAAAGATTTTAATCGCAGATGAGTTGTTGCTCAGGTAGCGCATTATACAAATACAGTAGTGTAGGTTAGTGATGATGATGTACAATCGTGTTGTCTGCGCTGGTAGCACAGTGGTATCGTCATCGTCCTCCTCACACTGGGCGGAAAAGGCCCGGGTTTGAATCCTGTCGATGACGCGAGGAACTTTAATGGGCTTTTTGGCCAGTTTGCATGTTGTGTGGGCTGAAAAATCGGAATAACTCAAGAGGAATTCTATTCCCTCCGCTTGAGATCGGATAACTACATCTCCGAATAATGCGACCTCTAGAAATTCTCCCAGTATACTACGCAACTGGAACCCAGACCTCTTCGAAACTAGTGACAAGTTGCAAAACTACTATACTGTCACGGAGGATTGCGTGTTCTGATTGTTGCGCTACAACCTAAAATCTGTATGGTTTTATTTACAGATAGTTTATATATCAATTTCCAGATAGAAAAATTTTGCTGATAGTATTCTATTTAGCGTTAATACTCAGAATTCTTTGAAAAATTCGAAATATAGCTAATATGATCAAACTGTATTATTATCTGTCTTAATATCATGCAATAAGAAGCTGCGAAAGATTTGCGCAACTGATTTAGCTATTGCCATTTTTTTAATATTATTTTTTTTAAATTGCCCCATGTCTGCTTATTATTTGCGTTCAGTCTCTTATAAAGATTATGAATTGCTGCTTAAATAGATAATCAAAAAGATTTCATATTGCGGCTTGTCGCAGATATTTCATGTTGAAAATAATCATAGATATTTCACGTATTGATTATAAGTAATAACAAATATCAGAAGAAATAGTACATTTTATATAATTAAAATACTCGTAAATATCGAAAAGGCAAACTATATTAAATAACAGGATTAATCATAGACATCTAAGACAGGTTCTACATGTTTGTAGTTAATATTGTAAGATAACTGGTTATAACTTACTGCTCATATGTTCAAGAAAGTCAGGACCCGCCTCGAGTTGCATTAATCTTGCTTTTCTTTCGCTAGGTTAGTTACTGGACATGAATCTTGATGAGAATTCGTGGGCTTTGATTGATTAATATTACGTCGCTTGCCATGACGGTGTTTGCTAACTGGGGAAAAGGAAAAAGCGATGAAAGTAACTTCTCATTAAAAATAAGAATCTATACCTTTGCTGTTGAGCATGCAGTAATTAAAATATATATATTTGATTTTAATAATATGTGAATATTTAGGCAAATTAAAATAACTCCTGATAAATTTTTATGCAGTTGTGTGCACAATGAACGTAAAATTCTCCTAAATTCCAATTGAATATGTCGCGGCTTCAACCAACGTGGCAATATCATCTTTTTTACTCAATAACTTAAATAGAAAAATTAAATATAAAAGTAAAAACCCCAGTTTTCGGGAGGACGCCGAGCTCGTACTTAAAGTTTAGGGTAAAATAATAGGTATGTATTTTTTTTTCTTAATCTCGGACACCTTGGTAAGTAATTTATTCCGTGGTATTTATTTCTGTTACTCTCTAAGATTTTTTATTTATGTCCCTCATTTTTCTATCTCCTACCATTGGAAATATACCTCCCTGTAGGGCTTTATACAAACACCTCAATTAAGAATCTCGTCCCCAAAGATATCCAGTTCATGGACTTTTCAGTCCTCACCTTCTAAGCCGTTCTTCGAGTGGACATCGATTGGCATCCCTGACTAATCTGGTCGTCCTTTGAACACTGTCTAGCAGCTCTGTTTTTGTAGGCGCGTCCTCCAGACCTGAATACAATTTTCCAAATGCGATCGCACTGTCATCTTATACAGAAGGGCATTAATCATCGACATGGAACATTTGCCTTCCTAGCGGTCTGTTTACACGGCTTTCTAAATTTCATACAAAGGATTAGGCTTTCTTGTCTTGAGGAGAATCCTTCGAAATCTTTTTAAATGCATAGGAATTATGTTAGTGACGATTTCGGAGGGAGGGATCTTTATTTTCATTGTGATCATTTTTGTATTTGTTTTTCCTTCCATTATTATTATAAAAAGGAAACAAAAATGATTATTATTATTATTATTTCAACAAATCAAAAAAGAAAAACAGAAATAGTAATCCCTTATATGAGAGACGGCAGATGGTGTACAACAGTATAGACTGAAAAGATTTAGGGCTAAAGCCTCAACTCACAGAAAATTCCCTAAACGTAACAGGTTAGTGCAGTGGTTTTCAACCTTTTTTTAATAACGGCACCCCTAAGTAATTTATTTTATTTTGCGGCACCCCTACTCAATTTTCTGCCTGTTAGATCCGATTCTCTTCCTGTGTGTGTGTGTGTACGTATATATCTAATATTAAAAAATATATATGTTATATGATAGTTATTACAATAATATAGTTATAAAAATTACATTTCATAATACAAATTATATATATATACAGTATATAATAATTTTAATCTTTATATAGAGGTACTAAGTAAACATAAATAAAAAAAAAAAAATAAGTTTAAGTAACTTAAACCCAAATTACGTGGCACCCCTGGAATGTTGTTGCGGCACCCCGGTTGAAAACCACTGGGTTAGTGCATTAGCATCATGTTTGTACGTAGTTAATTACCGAAAATGGTAGATTGGCATCGTTTTTATCATATCTCATATTGTGAACACCTTCACAACTAGTTGCCTGATATTGCCCAACTCGAATAAATACCGCTGCACCACTGGAGAAGACTATTGTTACTTATTCTCAGTGGATACCACCACCCAGACGGCTGTTTGCGTATGGGTAGCGGGTAACAAACCTTATCCATACTTTCTGCCCCTATTTGATTTGAAAAAACGAGGAAGATGAGTAGAAAAGGGGACAGTAGAAGAAGAGGCCGACCGGGCTAGCCGGGTGGATAAAATGCCTGCCTGGCAACCCAAAGGTCGCGGGTTCAAATCCCGCCTCGGGCTTGGATCAGAGTAGAAAATACAAAAACCTTGGGAGGTGCATTATGGCCACAGAAGCCGATGCGCCAACAACTAACAAAAAAAAGAAAAAAAAAAAGAAGAAGAGAGGAAATCTGCCGTCGGAAACAGAAAGGGGAAGTTACCCCAGTCCACTCATACCCATTGTATTAACGTAAGACCTAATTGGGTTACTTGTCTCAATCTCACTTGGATTCACCCCGTGGAGGGGCTCAGTCCATGTGACTATTGGATCAGCAGCCATCTGGAGATGGCTTGTCCTGTATAAGTTCTAAGATCATCCACCTCTTTCATTCTTCTGACTTTACACACGGCCTTTTTAAGACATGCCGCCGCGGCTTTGCACTTTTTGGCTTGGTCCCTATCCCTTTTAAAACTAAGCTAACTAAATTATTGCGCCCACAATTCATAACCTAAGCTAAACTTTACCCCCTAAGCTGCAAATAAATTTTATTGTCTACTAAATGACAAAGAGGTGTGGGATAATATCACTGTTGTAGAAATCTTTGTTCCCCTAATTGTAATAGTTCTAACATTAAAAACCTCCTAATAGCAGCATGCATAGATCGAAGGGCATTCTTAGAAAAGTAGAGGGATCTTTGAAAGTTCCGTCTACTTTTCTTTTTCTAATCTTCCATGCCTGATACTGTCCTTCATTTATGAGAAACATCAGGATGTGTGTAGCTCTGGAGACGGGAGCCGGAAACTGCAAAAACGACACCTGATCTTTTGATAACGCGCTAACCCGATACTCATGAACACTAAACCAGATGCATTGAACAACAGGACAGGAAAAGAATGCATGCTCTACTGCCTCACGCGCCTTGCAATATAGTCAGTGCCGGACCAAGGTATTTTAATACCCCGGGCAGAAAGATTTTTCGGCGCCCCCTTTACTAAGGATATATATTTTTTTCCCCCAATGATTTGTAAAATTTGGCGCCCCTTAAAGAATGGCGCCCTGGACAAGGGCCCTGTTAGTCCGTGCCTTAATCCGGCACTGAATATAGTCACTCGATGTTTGAGTATCTCCAAACCAACAATCTCCATTAAAAAAACAAAGTCAATCCTAAAAGGAAAGCTCCAAATCCGAAGGCCACCAGTGATGAAAATTAAAAATACCCCAATCCGTCTCTATACAGAAATCAAGTATCTGGGTCTGTATCTAGACACCAACTTATCCTTCCACCCCCCCACTTAAAATATCTGTTAGCTAAAATCCAAAAATACACTGCGATGATAAGGCGGATTAGTAGAGCGGATTGGGGCCTAAAAAATAAAGCTCTATCATTAATACATAAGGTAGTATATGTCCCAATTGTGTGCTACGGAGCCTCCATTTGGTGTGAAAAGGCAATCCTGGAAAGGAACAAGCGCAAGCTTGAATCCATTCAAAGATTTATGTTACTATCGGTTACCAGGGCGCATGCTGTACTGTCAGCACCCCTGCATTACAAGTCATTGCAGAATACCTACCTCTCTATCTGGAAGTTGTCAATAGGGATCTCTTCCAGCGCCTGAAGAAGGGACTCCCAACGCAATTGTTGAATCTGCAGTTGGATCATGCAAATGACCCTAAACAGGAAAGAAGAAAAATTGCAGACCACCTACAAAACCTCTGGCAAGAAACATGGGATACGACGCCGAAAGGAGCAGTAACCAAAAGGTTTATTTCCTCAATAAGTCGCACTTTCCCAAAGCCCTCGTCCCTGGTACTCGCCTGGATTGTAAGTCACCTTCCTGATTACAGGCATGGACCGTTTCAGCAAAAACTGAGAGCCATGAGAATAGAAAATAACCCATATTGCCACTGTGGTGAAGAGGAGTCCTGGGAACATATTATGTATGAGCGTCTCACTTACGACAACACCAGACTTCAATTCCTCACAGAGATACAAGGAAACCCCCGTAATCAGGAGTCAACTTTACTAGAAGAAGAGGCCACATACCTAGCCTTAACACGCTACGCCCAGGCTGTTTTCAATTCTAGAAGAGCTATACTTGCGGAACTCAAGACAGAACAGAATAACGAGCCACCCCTGCGAACCCCGACTGGGATAGGATAGCGCAAGCACCCTGGGTGCAGGATTTCAAAGGCAAATTGCCCTGCTAACCCGATAAGGGTAGGATTCATGCTAGCACTCCTCAGAGTGCAGGATATTCAGAGAGAGCAAGACACTCACACAGGAGCAGGTGCTCCTGTGACTTTAAACTAGCTTCTCTATCCCTTACCTTCGCCAAACTTAGAGTGGACTGACTGCCTTCCCTATTGGTCCACTCCAACTACTGTTCCCCACATTCTCACGTCTTCTTATTATTACTCCCCATATGCTCTCTTCAAAAAAAAAAACTTTTTTTTATTTTTTTATTTTATGGCCTCTGTCAGGAAGCTCAGGCAGAGGCTAGCCAGAGTATGACGGGCAGCCTGGCTCATCTCCCAGTGGTTGTGGCGGGCAACGTAGGGTCTCACTAGGGGCCCTGCGGCCTAGCAGCCAGAGACACAACAACAGAACAAAGCACAATACTACATAAACCAGACATTACACTTTTTCTGGCTTAACAGTAGTTCTGCATTCCATCACAGGGTATACTGTATACGGCACAGATTTGGGAAACCACCGGTAGCGCTTGATCCTAAATACTATGCCACTATAATTTCAGAAATTTGTCTTTGTCACTTCAAGGCCAAATTTCGAAGATACTCACTCACATTGTTCACTTCAAGCCAAGTCACTTCGTGACTCATACCCTATATGTTTGTGAAGATTACTGAACATCTGGGTTATATCTAGTCCAAACCAGGCTCTGGGAATCTGCATTGGTAGCGTGTTCATGTCAAATAGTTTCCAGTATATTTCTGCACCTTTAAGACCACCTCGAAAGAGTTTCTGTAAATATTTAATAATCTACTTATAAAAAGGTGGTGTGATTTCTACTGTAGGACCAGTATGCTTGACACCTAACAACTCAGCGAAACTCCCCATATACGGTAGCGGACAAAACAACTGCATCACATGTGAATTTTGCAAATAATGTGTTTTGTGCTGCAGTCTGGGTTGCAGAAATGTTCGAAATGCATATGTTAGATGGGATATACACCGATGAACCAAAACATTATGACCACCTACCTAATATAATGTTGGTCCTCCATGTGCAGCCAAAACAGCTTGTACCCGGCGAGGCATGGACGCTACCAGATTTCTAAATGTGTCTTGTGGTATCTGGTACCAACACGTAACCAGCAGATCCTTTAACTCCTGTAAGGTCCGTGGTTGGGACGTCGCAGATCGGAGTTGCTGTTCCAGCGCAAACCACAGATGCTCGATGGGATTGATGTCTGGGGAATTTGGAGGCCAGGGCTATACCTGGAAGTCTTCCACATGTTCCGCGAACCAGTCTCGAACAATCCGGGCGGTGTGGCATGGCGCATTATCCTGCTGAAAGACGAGGAAGACCGTTGCCATGAAAGGGTGTACCTGGTCAGCAATGATGTTTAGGTAAGGTGTATTTAGTGTAAGACGGCACCAGAGGTTTCCCCCATCTCCAGTAGTTTTCTTTGTGGGTGTACCAGTTCGCTGGAAATGCCAGAGATTTAAAAGTGTATGGATATTCATCTGGTCGTTTAGCCACTGGACCCCTGCTGAGGCCCAACGTTCAGGTTGGGACACTCATGGGGCAAGCCCCGTCTTTTTTTTTTTTTTTTACCCTTCTTTTCTTTATCCCTTTTCCCCTTTCTTTTCCGTTTATTTTCTTTTCTTCCACAGTTTTCTTTTCCAGGAATTGTCTCTGTCTTATGCGATTTGTTTATGATACTGTACTATCAGTTTCGATGTATAGCAATTAACACCTTTCTCCTTGTGAAGAGGTCCTGTGCGTACTGGGAAATCTCTCGGTACTCCTCTTCTGTGTCAATGACGTGATGTTCAAGTCCTTTGGGAAGGTAATGGATTTTCGTGATGAGGGTGCATCTGATGTTTATGTTGAGGGTAGAGTGTATTTAGTGTCAAGCGGCACCAGGGATTTCCCCCATCTCCGCATTGCTTTCATTGTAGGTGTGCCAGTTCACTGGAAAGGTCAGAGATTTAAAAGTGTGTGGATATTGTATACGTATAGTGTTATGTACCGTTGTCCTTAAAAAAAAAAAAAAATTTTTTTTGATCTTTCGCGTGGGGGGTAAGAGCGCTAGGATTTGAAAGGCCGAAACTATTGTCAAACAGTAATTTGGACATGATTAAATTTGGACGTGTAGGGCAATCGCTTGTGTACAGATAGAGTAAGGGAGGGAGACTAAAGACTGGGAGGAGAACCAGAAATATGGAGTCAATAGGAAAGGCGACCCCAATAGGTGTCAGTGGTCATCCCCATGCCCATGCCTCTACAGAAGGAAAAATGGGGGTGGCGAGGAAGGGAGGAGACAAGAGGACAGGCACCTCTCCCCCCTGTCAGGGAAGTGGAGTGGAAAGAAAGCCAGGAAAGAGTGCCCAGCTCGGTCGCCAATTCGCGCACTGGCAGCAAATCTGCTGTTCAAGGTGGGGAAAAAGATATGGGTCCAACGAAGCAGTCGGAACCAGTGTCCCGATGTCATTCAAGGGCTATGTGTCCATCCAGGTAGGATGAGGTCAGTCACGTTTATGGGTTATATACCCGACCAGGGTAGTGTCTCGTGGAGTGTCTCTTTTGCATCACGGATGGGTCTGGTCCGTTGATCCTGCTTCCATCATCAGGGAGGGCAGTCCAGTGCCTTTTCCATCCAGTGAGCCCATCGTTTCTGTGGTGTGCGTCCTATTCAACTAGGTTGGTAGGGTCAGATGTTTATGGGTCGAGGTAAAGTGAAGTAAACATCAGAGTGCCTGGCATATGGATGACTGGACACAGAGTATCCCAGCAGAACATCGCCCAAAAGCATGACACCGCCACCACCTGCTTGTTTTCGTCTCACGGTGCATCTAGGCGCCATCACTTTCCCAGGTAAACGACGCACACGTACCTGGCCGTCCACATGGTGCAACAGGAAACGTGATTCATCGGAGCAGACGCCCTTCTTCCAATCACTCAAGGTCCAGTTTCGATGCTCGCGTGTCCATTGTAGGAGCTGTCGCCAGTGAACCGTGGTTAACATGGGCACTCGGAGCGGGATGTACTGTGTGTTGTGACACATTTCTCCCGTCACCAGCATTAGCATTAGCATTAGTAGAGGGCTATTAGTATTTGGCTGATGCTGCAAGCTTATGCAGCATCAGCCAAAAAAAAAAAAAAAAAAACCACTTCCACTTCACCCCTCTGTTCGTTCAAAATACCTGTCCAGCTGAGCCTTAAACTTATTTAGGCTATCAACTTCCACGACAAGGGATGGAAGTCTATTCCACCAACCAACCACTCGCTGGCTAAAGGCAAATTTCCGCACGTAAAGCATTCCAATTACCGGTGAGTTGCGCCACAGTCGGCCTTCTGTTACCATCCGGGAGAGAGCCGTCGCTCACGTCGAGCATCGATGAGCCGTGTTCGTCCAACACCTCGCCTGCGGTTCGTGGGTTTCCCCTCCTCGGACCACTTTTGATAGGTACTAACCACGGCTGACTGTGAGCATCTCACCAGCCGTGCCGTTTTGGATATGCTCTGACCGTCTGTGCAATCCGTAGCACAGTGGATTCTCACACCGGGTGGAAAAGCTCCGGGTTCGAATCCCATCGATGACGCGAGAAACTTTAATGGGCTTTTTTCACTCTGTGGCTGAGTTAGTCGGTCTCAGGCGTACCATCCGGGAGAGTCCTCGCTCATCTCAAGCATTGATGAGCCGTGTTCGTCCAACAACCCGTCGGCGGTTCGTGGGTCCCCCCCCCCTCCTAGGACCACTTTCGGTAGGTACTAACCACGGCTGATTGTGAGCATGCCACCAGCCATGCCGTTTCGGATATGCTCTGACCCAGTCGTTTGGCCATTACAATTTGGCCTTTGTCAAATTCGCTTAAGTCCGCTGCCTTTCCCATCTGAAGAACAAGAGTAACACTGATTAACGGAGCTCCGTATCAGGTGTTTTTTATACCGTGTCCCGATCCGCTCACGCGCCGTAGTTCATCTGCAGTTGCTTCGATTTGCATAACGACTCGCTGGTCATAATGTTTTGGCTCATCGGTGTACATCTCTTGAATGAAATCCAATAAAAAGACTCCACCTGATATACCTAATTGCCATAAATATCTTCCCAAAGGTTAAAATGCGTAATTAATGGAAATATGAGAAATCATGCAAATGGCAATCATGACAACCAAACTACGTTTTATTGCATTTACCTGTATAAACTGAAATGACAAGTTAACGTAATAGTATTATGTACTGTAAATCAGCAAAATAAGTCCTCAATATTTTGTTGTTCCTCCTCGAGCTGCAATTACAGCCTTGCAACGATCTGGCATAGAGTTAATCAACTTCTGGATATACGGTTGCCCAATTTCGTGGTACCACACCCTTACAATGCTGTCCTGCACCAGAATCTTGTTAGCTTCTTCTGACCAATTTTAGATGACATTATATACCAGCAATTTTGAATAGGGTTCAAATGTGACTGTTGCCGAGCCAGTCTAACACTGCAATGCCAGCATTTCTGAGGTATGACTGCACCTTAAGGGAGAAGAACGAGGGAAAACATTGGTGTAAGTATGTTTTAAGCCTTGTGAGACAAGAAGACAAACTCATCATTAAATCTAAATAGAATAAAACTTACCAATTTTGCTATGTGGCAAGGTGCTGAGTCCTGTTTAAAAATGCAGTTTTGGACGTCTGTGTAGTGATCCCTAATAACGGGTTTCAGGCACCCCTCCAAGATATCAGAGTAGGTTACTGTATTCACCGTTTCGTTAATGAACTTAATTTGCCCCACCTCCTTGCTTGTGCATCCCCCAGACCATCTGACCGGCGGGGAACTTTACAGTCGGTGTTATGCAGTCAGTATAGTATGCCGCCGATTTTCGTCTTCTTACATATTGCTTCCCATCTGAGCCATGCCGGTTGAATTTCGATTCGTCAGAAAAGATGACGGTGTCCCATTGCTCCTTTGTCCATGAAACATGCGTTTTAACCCAAGCAAGTCGCTTCTTCCTTATTTGTTGGGTCAACAAAGGCTTCTTCTTGGGCCGATAGGCATGCAGACCACATTCCGAAAGCCGTCTTTGGATAGTTCGTGCACTTGTTTCAACACCAGAGGCCATCTTAAAGTCCAGTTTTAGATCTGGAGCACTAGCATGGCAATTACGGAGGCACAGCCGTTTCAAATAGCGATCTTGGGAAGGCGTAAGTTACTCTCTTCGGCCTGATCCAGGTCGTCTCTTCACATTACCGGTTTCACGCTTTAATTTCAGCACCCGGGATACTGTTGACTGGTGGCAGCTTATTTTATCAGCGATAGCACGCGTAGAAAGCTCTTCCTGGGACAGGACAACAGCTACCCTTTTTTTGCTTGGTGTCAACTGAACATATGGAGCCATGCTTACACCTCTGCAAAACAGGATACTAATGAGCGTGTATACCCTTCCAACGCCGACTTTATAGAAACGGCTGATGCACCTTGCAATTACTGTCTGATGCAACACAAGCGTTATCTGACGCAATACCTTTGCAACAAACAAAATGACTGTAATCTAACAATATCTTATGCGTTTCACTACATATGTTACTTCTTTTAAAGTGATGCAGTTTTTTTTCCGCCACTGTAGTACTTCGTTAGGGCGGACGCTACATGCATATCCCATAGAACCGCCCGAATATGCTTTATCACATAAGCCCAACTTAACCATTTCAGTTGTGGTATTGCATAGCCTCCCAAAGCCTTTCTACAGTGTAATCTTTGTTGCATCACCTCCTGCTGTCTGTTGTTCCAAAAAAAGTTAACCTCCGATGTAACCTTTTCTGCATGCGGTATTTAAAGAGTGTTACTGATACGATATTCATCAATAAGGGGATGAGAGCCATCCACATAATCAACACTCTCCCGGAAAACGATATAAGTAATAGGTTCCACTGAGCAATAGAATTTTCCCACAAGTCTAGCAATCGTCGGGTTGTTATTACTGGACATTTAGCAAAGGGTACTCCCAGAATAGTAATGGGTCTAACTGAAGAAGAGAGGCCCAGTGGTAAGTGTAGTAGGGCCTCAATTCCACATTGTCTACATTTTGTTTTGCTCTTGTTAAGACATAGTTCACTATACAGACTAAAGTAACGAAAAGATCTAGTCCTTTCGTTAGTGAAATGCCATCAGTTACAGTTAGAATAACATTATCGGCGTGGGCTATGTATTTACAATCGGGATGTGGCTCCGGAAGATGAACTTCTCTGATATTGCTAGAGCTAGTTAACTGCCTAAGTATGGGCTCTAGCGCCACTGAAAAGAGTGAAAGGCCTAATGGGCAGCCCTGTCTAACCCCACGCTCCAATTTTATTTTGTCCGAACTATACCCATACAGTAGAGTGGTCTTCGCTCCTTTGTATAGGCTGAGGATAGCTGCTTTCAACAAAGAACCAGTCTGAAGTGTGTGTAACAAGTTTTCTAAATAGTCGTGAGAGAGCTTATCAAAGGCTTTTTCTAGATCAAGAACGGCTAAAACAATGCTATAGCGTTTCCGCTTACAATAGGGTTGCAAATCTCTCAAGAAAGATCTTCCTGGAATCTCATGTCTGGTTAGCGCCAATAATGGACCCTAGATGCCTTTTATGGCGAGCATTCAATATTTTATAGTTTATTCAATATTTTATTCAATATTCAATATTTTATTCAATATTTTATACAGTTTATAGTCTACATGAAGTAATGATACTGGCCTCCAATATCAACTTCCTTGCGTCCATTTTACCCTGTTTTTTTTTTTTTTTTTTTTTTTAAATACAGTTTGGGCCTCTAAAAAGTCTTCCGGAACTTTGCCTGTTATGAAGAATTCCGAGAATAGTACAGCCAGAATTGGTCCAATCTCCTTCCAAAATTTTTTTATAGAATTCTATTATCAGTCCATCCGGACCTGGCGCTTTTCCCCCTTTCATTTCTCGTAAAGCTAGTGATACTTCTTTCAAAGAGATTAGTTTGATCGTTCTCTTTTCGACGAGCAGCAGAAAACAAAGGCATTTGCCAGCTTACTGGTAAAACTGTCTCTGGAAATGCTGTGTACATCTGTTGATATAAGTGTCGATAAAGCACTTAATAATATCGTCTGTGGTATGATATTGACGCGAGCCAAATTGAATCTGTTGAATAGGAGAGCTACGTGCTTGTGATCTATTGAATTGTTCGAAAAAAAAAAAAAAACCCGATGACTTATCAAATTAGCCTATAACGCAATCTCATTTGAACGGTTTTGTTCCCCGCTTGCATTTCCAAATGTGATTGTTTTTCATTTTGTACTGCTTGTACCCCCACTTCATTATGACAATATTTTAATAGTCGCCGTACTTCATAAATATGTCTTAATCTTTCCCTGTTTTCCACACAATTTTTTTGCTCACTAATTGTTAGAAAGCTGACCTTACTGCCTGTTTAAAATTTGTCCAGGCTTCCCATTTCCAACATTTAGATTGCACCAAATCATTTATTACACACAATATTCAAGTCACTCTGTAAAAGGGCCAGATTTAAGCGACAGGTGTCTTTTCCCTGATCAACTGTTGTACACAGCGGTAGGTCCATCATCACCAGTTTGTGATCAGTAACGGGATCCGGAAATATTAATATGGCTCACCCGAGTTGCTTTGCTTGCCATATTACTCGGTACATATATATGATCGATACTGGTACCCACCGTGCCTCTGGACCAAGTCGCGCCATGTATTACAGGGTTTTGCAACCGTCATACGTCAGTAAGATCGTACTTCAAACAAATGTCATCCAACTCCGAGGCATCTCTCGTACCTCCTGCCGGATCATCTGTGCCCGTCTTATCTCCGGGGTCTAAGATACAATTCCAGTCTCCACTAAGAACAATCCAGCGAGCAGCCAACATAAACGGACGCAAGTTGTTAAATACCCGTATCTGTTCTGGAGCAGCATTTAGTGCGTAGACATTAATTAAACGTATTGTGTGCGTGTCAAATTTCCAGTGTATACAGATCACCCTGCCTTCTACGTCTCTTTGAAGGTTACTGAACCTTCCTATAATAGGTGGTAAGATTATAAAACCAAAACCCCCTGGCATTTCTTTCGCCAAAACTCCAAATATTTAAACATTTGAATCTATTTTGAAATTGTCGTATTTCAGCAATGTTGTAAAAATTACTTTCCTGAATAAGTAAAACTTTGATACCAAACAATAACATAATTCTCCAAACATGATGCTGGGTGTCGAGGGCAAAGCCCCGTACATTCACAGTGCCAATAACTACTATGTGTGTAACACACGACCCAGTATGGAGGCTCCTAGTCGAAACAGGGCTCCGCTCGATTCTGAACCGTACTGCTATAAAACCGGAACTCCTGATTGAACAATCCCTTCCCGTAGTTGTTCTTTACTTTTACCTATCACATTTTTAACGAAACATTCGCCCCACTGGAAACTTAACTGACGTGAGCTACTTCCCCGCATAAAAAAGCATGGTTCACCTAAAGTGTCCCTTACTGACTGCAGAATATCCTTAATTTCGGTGTGTTGTATAAATTGCAAAAGGTACTTTATACCCTGAATTGCTTCGTTATCGCTTCTTATAGTTGTAACATTATCTGCTGCCACCCCTTAAGATTCCATTGCACCAAATCCTCCGTATCATTCGAGTTAGTTATTGTTTCAGCGATTTTTTTTTTTTTTTTGACTTTGAGATGTCTGTTGAGAGACGTCCGGGCGCTTTAACACATTTGGTTCACTTATTTGCTCATCCATTGGCATAATCTGTGTACGCTTGATATCGGTAGTTACTTCGGGTTCATCGTCTGTTTTTATAGGTAATTCCTGTACTACTTTGGACTCGGAAGTTGACTATGAAGCACGTCAGCATAAGATTTTTGTGGACATGTAACTGCTTTATGATCATGCAGTCCACACCGTCCATAGGGCTTACCGCATTGACTAAGAGCATTCCCTGTTTCTTTAGAGTTTAAACATTTTATTCGTGTACAGAAAGCTGCTTCATGCCTCTTCACTCGGCAACGCAGGCAAACTCGTTCCACCTCTTCCCCTATAATTCAGTAGGAGGCGATACTCCATAACATAAACAATATTAGGAACTGGTTTCTTCATATAAATGGTTGGAGCTATTAGACCAGACCGGTCGCTCGGCGTACATTAGTCTCTCGATTTTAACTACTTTTCCATATTTGGTTAATTCAGTATGGAAAGGCATATCCGACATTTCTAAGGGATATCGATCTCTTAAAATAGTTCTCCGAAATCCCTCTACTATTTCAGGCTTTAATGTTTTCGTGTCCAATTGTAAATACTTCCATTAATTTGTTTTGCGAGTTTCCACATAAAAAAAAATTAAATAAATATTTTTGTCCCGTACGGCCTTCGACAATCACACATTACCAGCTAGTAGTGTCAGCAGAAAAAATAAAAAAATAACTCAAAGAAATGAATAAATGGTCTTACCAATAGACTAACCAATGGAACTTCTAACAGAGACTTAACCTACACCGATGAGCCAAAACATTATGACCAGCGAGTCGTTATGCAAATCGAAGCAACTGCAGGTGATCTACGGCGCGTGCGCGGGTCGGGAAACGGTATGAAAAACACCTGATACGGAGCTCCGTTAATCAGTGTTACTCTTGTTCTTCAGATGGGAAAGGCAGTGGACTTAAGCGAGTTTGACAAAAGCCAAATTGTAATGGCCAGACGACTGGGTCAGAGCATATCTGAAACGGCACGGCTGGTGGCATGCTCACGGTCAGCCGCGGTTAGTACCTATCAACCACGGACGACCACGGTATATCGATGCTCGAGGTGAGCGAAGGCTCTTACAGATGGTACGTGGCAACAGAAGGGCGACTGTGGAGAAACTCGCCTGTAATTGGAATGCTGGTGACGGGAGTAATGTGTCACAACATACAGTACATCGAATCCTGCTACTCCGAGTGCCCATGCTAACCACGGTTTACCGGGGACAGCGCCTACACACACACACATTTTTTTTTTCTTTTCTTTTTTAGAAAAATATTTCCGAGACAAATACTATATTAATCCCCAGGAGCTCACATCTGGTCAGTATGGGCTTGGCACACACAGGGTCCTGAGCTTGATATCATCATTCTTCTCCTTCTTGGTAATTCCCTTATACTTCTGACTCTCTCTCTCTCTCTCTCTCTCTCTCTCTCTCTCTCTCTCTCTCAGGGTAACTCAAAAAAAATTTTGGCTGGTGCAGCATAAGCCTCAGGCTACCTTGCATCATATGGCTAATAATAATATAACGGATCAGTGCTGTGCGGAGCAGCGTTAAAGGTGTACTACTAGTCTCATCAGTTCATCTGACATCGAATTAGGTCTAGAACCTTGAACAATATCTCTCAGTTGGTGTAAAAAGCTTAGTAGCTCCTTCGATTACTTACCTCAATGTTTAATATGACAAGTTTATAATTTTAAAAATTCTTTCACGGGCGGGATAAAACGTTGTCAAAAACCGAACTCGGCACGAGCCTCTACTTTAAGTACCTCTGCTTTAGACTGTACTTATTAGGTGACTTAAGTCCAATTTTTTAATTCCATATTTCTTCAACGTTGTACAGTTTATATCATTTGAATGACTTTTGCGTAATTTGACCACAGGCTTGTATAATGGCTCTTCTTGCCTCTAAGATGGCTTTTCTAACGGTTTTTTTTTATTCCTTTTAACTCTATATATTGTTATCGTGTAGATAGCGGTTCCCAACATTTTTAGGCTCGCGAACCCCTTTCAACGTATTATTTTTTGACTCGCGAACCCCTTTCAACGTATTATTTTTTGACTCGCGAACGCCTTTCAACGTATTATTTTTTGACTCGCGAACGCCTTTCAACGTAACATTTTTTATCGTAACCCTTTCAGCACAATATTTTTAATGCGAACCGCTTTCAACGTAATATTTTTTATCATAACCCTTTCAACACAATATTTTTAATGCGAACCACTAAGCATATATTCTCTGAAATCGTATAATATTTCTGAATTTTTATTATAAAATATTTCCAGTACTACGTATTTATAAGCAACATTGTGTAATAATCAAAATTATTATTAAGTATTAGTTATACTTTGTAAAGCAGTTATTAATCAGTACAAACTAGATTTCGAACAGGCTAAGAGTAGAAAACTTGCTTCTTGTCCAATTGGTAGCCGAGCATTCTGGTCTCTTCTCAAAGCTATTGGCCGCAATTTTTACCCATCTCTGCTCCCACCTCTGTCAAAACCAGATGGTTCTGTGGCCACATCAGCCAAAGATAAAGCTGATCTGCTAGCATCCTATTTTTCTTCCAACTCATGTATTGATGATGATCTTGGTAAATCATTTCAGACTTTTCCCAGTACAGCAAACATTTTCTTCCAAACAGCTGTTCACTCTGTACAAATCGCAAATCTGCCCTACCATGGAATATTGTTCCCACATCTGGGGCGATGCCCCCAAAACCGCTCTCAGGCTTCTAGATTCCATTCAGAAGAGGGCAGTTAGGTTAATTAATGACTCCGCTCTAACAGAGTCTCTCCACTCGCTGTCTCATAGACGTAGTGTTTCTGCTGCATGCCTTTTCTACAGATACTTCCATGGGCACTGTTTTTCTGAATTGGCTTCTATAATACCTGCTCTCTCTTTCAAAACACTCCGAACACGTGTTGCCACCAGTCCACATCCATTTACTGTCCAACTTCAAACTCACAGAACCAACTTTTCATCTTCCTCGTTTATTCATTCAACTGCCGTTTTCTGGAATAACCTTCCTTCGTATGTATTTCCTGAAAATTACAGTTTACAGAAGTTCAAGTCTAATGTTAAGAAATATCTTCTTTCGTCTTCTCAACCTCCAACCCAAGCACGGTACTAAGTTTTTTTTTTTTCTTTGGTAGTTATTGGCGCATCGGCATCTGTGGCCATAATGCACCTCCCAAGGTTTTTGCAGTACTTTGATCCAAGTCCGAGGCGCGATTCGAACCTGCGACCTTTGGGTTGCCAGGTAGGCGCTTTACCCATCCGGCTAGCCCAGTCGGCACGTTACTAAGTACTATAGGTTCTAATAACTTTCGTGTTTGGGGTTTTCATAAAAGAAAAACCACTCCATTCAAGGCCTCCTGTGGTTTTCCATCAACAGGATGTCAGAAGGATTTTGATGAATCTGATGCTAAGAAAGCTCCATGTCCTGATGGTATTTCTCCACTTGTTCTCAAAACCTGTGCCTGCCCTGAACTTACTCCTGTTTTGTGTTGTCTTGTTTCACTTTCTTCCAAAGGTATTTTTCCTTCTGCTTGGAAGTTTGCTCATATCCAGCCAGTTCCTAAAAAGAGTGACAAATTCCTCCCATCCAGTTATCGTCCCATTGTAATTACTTCTAGTTCAAAAGTAATGGAGAAATCAATTAAGTGCCAACTCTTAAACTATCTGGAAACCTTTCATCTGATCAACGATTGCCAGTATGGACTGGTCAGTGTCGATCTACTGGTGATATTCTGGCTTATGTTACCTTTCTATGTACAAATTCAATGGAAAAGTTTGGTGAAACTCAAGCCATTGCTCTTGACATTTCAAAGGCTTTCGATCGTGTTTTGCATAAAGGTCTTCTAAATAAGCTTCCATCTATGATTTTCCAGCTGTTATTTGTAATTGGGTATCCAGTTTTCTCCCTGACCGCTCACTACGGGTGATGGTAGACGTTTCTAACTTCTCCACTAATGCTGATGTTCCCCATGATTCAGTTCTTTCTCCCACTCTTTCCATCTTGTATATTAATGACCTTATTGCACTGACTGGAAATCCTATCCATAGTTTTGCCGATGATAGCACATTGCATTCCACTTTCCATTTTGAGAAACCTTGCCCTGCTCAAACAGCTTTAAATTTTCGAGTATCCGCTGCCAATTCTTAAATGCCGATTTCAAGGTAATTCGACAGTGGGGCAAAGAAAACTTAATTTCAATCCTTCCAAAAAAAACTCAGTCCTATCTTATATCTCGCATAAAGGATTCCTCTGCTCCTATGCTTATCTTCGATTACGCTCCGATTTCTAGGCAAGATCTTGGGGATTGCCCTGACTTCTAATCTCTCTTGGTATAAAACATATTAAAAATATTGCTTCCTCTGCATCCAAAAAACTGAGTTTTCTCTTTCGCTCTCGGCGTTACTTTTCTTCCAAACAGTTGTTGACTCTGTATAAATCGCAAATCCTCCCTACCATGGAATATTGTTCCCACATGTGTGGCGGTGCCCCAAAACCTCTCTCAGACTTCTAGATTCCATTCAAAAGTGGGCAGTTTTTTTTGTTTTTTTTTTTTTATGTAAACCCCAAACACGAGAGGTGGCAGGAGTGAGGTATTAGAACATATAGCACATAGTACCGTGCTTGAGTTGGAGGTTGAGAAGACGAAAGAAGATATTTGTTGACATTGGACTTGAACTTCTGTAGACTGTAATTTTCAGGAAATACGTATGAAGGAAGGTTGTTCCAGAAAACGGCAGTTGAATGAATAAACGAGGAAGATGAAAAGTTGGTTCTGTGAGTTTGGAGTTGGACAGTAAATGGATGTTGGCTTGTGGCGGCACGTGTTCGGACTGTTTTGAAAGAGAGAGCGGGAATTATAGAAGCCAATTCAGAAGAACAGTGCCCATGGAAGTATCTGTAGAAAAGGCATACAGCAGAAACAGTACGTCTATGAGACAGCGAGTGGAGAGACTTTGTTAATGATAAATCATTAATTAACCTAACTGCCCTCTTCTCAATGGAATCGAGAAGCCTGTGAGAGCTTTTGGGGGCACCACCCCAGATGTGGGAACAATATTCAATGGCACGGCGAATTTGCGATTTATACAGAGTGAGCAGCTGTTTGGAAGAAAAGTAACGCCGAGAGCGAAAGAGAAAACCAAGTTTTTTAGATGCAGAAGAAGAAATATTTGTAATGTGCTTGTGCCAAGAGAGATTAGAAGTGAGAGTAATCCCCAAAAGAGATATATCAACTTGCCTAGAAATCGGAGTGTCACTAAAGATAAGCAGAGGAGCAGAGGAATCCTTTTTGCGAGATATAAGACAAGACTGAGTTTTAGAAGGGTTGAAATCAACTAAGTTGTCTTTGCCCCACTGGAGAATTACCTGAAGATCGGCATTTAAGGAATTGGTAGCAGCTTTTCGAGAAGTTGAAGCTGATTGAGCAGGGCAAGGTTTCTCAAAATGGAAAGTGGAATGCAATGTGCTATCATCGGCAAAACTATGGATAGGATTTCCAGTCAATGGAAGAAGGTCATTAATATACAAGAGGAAAAGAGTGGGGGAAAGAACTGAACCTTGGGGGACACCGGCATTAGTGGAGAAGTTAGAAGAGAGAGAGCCATCTACCATCACCCTCAGTGAGCGATCAGAGAGAAAACTGGATAACCAATTACTAAAAACAGTTGGCAAACCTAAGATGGAAGCTTGTTTAGAAGACCTTTATGCTAAACACAATCGATAGCCTTTGAGATGTCAAGAGCAACTACTTGTGTTTCACCGAACCTTTCCATTGAATTAGTCCATAAATGGGTAACATAAGCCAGAATATCACCAGTGGATCGACACTGACGGAATCCATACTGGCGATCGTTGATCAGACCGAAGGTTTCTAGGTAGTTTAAGAGTTGGCGGTTAATTGATTTCTCCATTACTTTAGAAAGAGTAGAAGTAATTGCAATGGGACGATAATTGGATGGGAGGGATTTGTCACCCTTTTCAGGAACTGGCTGGATATGAGTAAATTTCCAAAGTAGAAAGAAAAACACCTTTGGAATAAGAAAGTGAAAAAAAGGCGGCAAAGAATAGGAGTAAGTTCAAGAGCACAGGTTTTGAGAAAAAGTGGAGAAATACCATCGGCACCTGGAGCTTTCTTATCATCAAGATTCGTCAAAATCCTTCTGACATCCTTTTGACGGAAGGCCACAGGGGCATTGAATGGAGCGTGTTGGGAATAGCGGGAATTGTTTTACCAAGATCATTAATACATGAGTTGGAAGAAAAATGGGATGCTAGCAGGTCAGCTTTATAATTGGCTGAAGTAACAACAGAACCATCTGGTTTGGACAGAGGTGGGAGCAGAGATGGGCAAAAGTTGCGGCCAATAGCTTTGGCAAGAGACCAGAATGCTCGGCTACCATTATGGCAAGAAGCAAGTTTTCTACTCTTAGCCTGTTCAAACTCTAGTTTGGACTGATTGATAACTGCTTTACAATTATTGCGAGCTTTGGTGTAGGCAGAAAATGAAACTGGAGAATTAGTAACAAGCCAATTACGATATGCAACATTCTTCTCTTGAACAGCCTTAGTAAATTTATTGGAAAACCAAAGTTTAGATAAAGGACGAGATTTTAAAGTGGAGTGTGTGATAAAGGATTCCACTTCTGCAAGAATAATTTCACTGACACGATCTGAGCAAACGTTGACATCAGAAGTTTTGAAACAGTAATCCGACGAAGGAAAAGAAGAAAAGAAGTCTCGCAGGTTATCCCATTTTGCATTCTTGTAATGCCAAACAACACGAATTTCGGAATAGCCATTAGATAAAGGTTTATTGGAGAAGAGACAATCATCAAGTTGTGAACTGAAGTGCCTAAAGGACCTCTTACTTCTACCGTGTTCTTAGAATATACCCAGATCCTTGACATAACGTGACCTCGACAATGCTCCCCGCATACACACTACTCGGACTCCCTCCAGTCACTATCTGGCAGAGTAGATGTGGCAAGATTATACACTAGCTGATCCGGAAGCCTCCTAGAGAGTTACCAATAGGTCCGGTCCGGTGTACTAACTAGCGGCCGGCCTGCGAACACCGTTTTAGAGCTGTACCCTCGAAATGTAAGGAATATTGGATCTCGCCACGATGTTCATCATAACCTCAAAAGGCATCTATCATACTGCATGATGGAAGAGATAGGGAAGGGTTGACCGGAACTTAGCTCTAGAGACTAAACATGGGTTCCACCACTTCAAGCCTCCAATAAGCAAAGTGGTGGTATTGCACCGGTTGATGAGAGTCATCTACCACTTAGTTCTGCCTGGTAACATAGAGGGGCGGCATTCCTCCATGTGGTGTGGGCGCCACACCTCGACCCCTGCTTACGTTGGTTCACACGTGGGTGAACCAACGTAAGCAGGGGTCGAGGTGTGCTTGTACTTGTGCATGGAGGTTATACCCAGGATTACTAACAGTCCCACCATCGTGAAGGTGCAAGCAGAGGTTTTGGCTGTCACAGACCGTCCGGACTTCGCCGAAATTGGGTCCACTTGACTTGAGTGTCACCCGAATATCAGTTCCATCAGCGTTTTAGACTGCCAGGTAGCAAGTACAGCTTGTTTGGCATATCTGAGAGAATGTCTGTGACAACCTCAAGGACCAAAGTTAGGTTAATTAATGGCTCATCTGTAACGTCTATTAGACAGAGATCTCCACTCTCTGTCTCATAGACGTTCAGTTTCTATTGCATGCCTTTTCTATAGATTCTTGCATGGGCACTGTTCTTTTGAATTGGCTGTTGTACTTTACGCTCTCTCGTGCAAAGCAGTCCGAACACGTGCCGCAACCAGTGAACATCCTTTTACTGTCCAAGTTCATTCCCACAGAACCAACCCAGTTGGTTCTGTGGTTCATTTCTTCTTCCTCATTTATTCATTAAATTTCTTTTTTTGGAACAAACATTCTTCACACGTATTTCCTGAAAATTACAATCTACAGAAGTTTAAGTCTAATGTCAACAAGTATATTCTTTCATCTTTTCAACCTGTACCCGGTACTAAGTACTATAGGTTCTAAAAAAAAGTACCCTTACATAACAATGACCCTTGTGAATGAATAAAAAATTAGTATGGAAAACATATTTATTTAAAAAAGGTTGTTTATGCATGGGTAATGCACTTCCATCATTTCTACTACCCAGGTAGTATGCATACATCTTTCGATTATATCTCATTGTCAGTACCTTCACAGTGAGTTGCCGAGGTATTGCACTTCTTCGAATAAGTAACGCTTCAGCTATGGAGAAGACTAATGTTACTTATTCTCGGCGGATACCGCCACCCAGACGACACCGTTTGAAGAATGGTATGGGATAAGATACTCTGTTATCCACATACTATCCCTATTAGACTTTGGAAAAGCAAAAAAAGGTGTGGGAAAGTAATAGTAGAACAGTTACTCCTCACACTCACTGAACTGAAACATTCATGAATCCCCCGAATAGGCAACGCTTCCCCATTAGGGAAGATTCTTATTACCTATTCGTGGTAATGAGGGCCTCATGAAGACCCCTCCCCCCCCAAGACGGCACCGTTTCTGCTCTGATTGGCTCCTCTTCGGTGGATGGGCAGGCATCCTGGTGTTGCAATAGTGACAACCCAGTAACCTGTCGCCGTAGCCTAGTGGTCAGGTGCGCGGGTGCATAAGTACCCGAGCCTGAGTAGTGGCACATACTTTAAACGAAAACAGCAATAAACATTTCCACTGGAGCAGCGCATTCCTCATAAAGTAATTCAACACCAAGCAACTCATCGCGGAGTAACTTCACAATATGAGATAGATTCACTAAGTAGCAAACTTCGTTTTCTCAACGCGATGTACAGAATGGGTATGACCTTCATGTGAAAAGCAAATAACAAATTTTTCAATGATTAATTAAATAATTAATATTGTATAAAACGCAATTGTTGCACTTCACTGAAGGTACCTCGCCACTTAGTATTCACTCTGCTTTTTGTAATACGCTTTACTTATTTCTTGCCTGAATTTAATAAAAATTGAAACAATATGTGTTTGGCCGATCTTCTGTGATTAACAGAACATAGCGAATAGTAATAATTTATTATTAGTGGATGCAAATGGTTCAGTCGAATAAGTGCAGCGATCAGATATTTCAGAGAGCTGCGTACATTTGGCATATTAACAAAGAAAACACTTATTCTAATGCGTTAAGGAGAAATTTTTTAAAATCGAAAATACAGGATATCAAGCTACCATAAGTAGAATTTATCAACATTAAATATTTCACTTTAGCTTTTTTCACTGAAAAAAACAAAAACAAAAACAAAAAAAAAACATTCCAACTTGAATTGCTCTTCAGCGCTGGAGTTCAGAAGTTACAACTGTGTTTATTTATTTATTATTATTATTGTTATTTTATTTTCTAAACGTTAATGGTTTCGGGGCTAGCACGGTTTTTATATCGTCTCCCTCCATAACGTGTGAATTAAGTCTGAGCTTTTCCACTGGAGAATCTCGACTTAACGAGGGAAATTTTTATTAGCATTAGCATTAGCATTAGTAGAGGCACATGATGCAAGAGAGCAAGCTTATGCAGCATTAGCCAAAAAAAAAAAAAAAAAAACCCTTCCACTTCACCCCTCCGTTCGTTCGAAATACCTGTCCAGCTGAGCCTTAAATTTATTTAGGCTATCAACTTCCACAACAAAGGATGGAAGTCTGTTCCACCAACCAGCTACCCGCTGGCTAAAGGCAAATTTCCGCACATCTATCCTACATCTGTCTTTCCTCAATTTGAATTTATACCCTCTCAGGTGATTATTCTGAGCAAGAGGCAGTATCCCATCAGCATTGAGCATGCTCAAACCATTCAAGGCTTTGTACACCTCTATCAGATCACCTCGCCGGTGCCTAGTCTCTAGACACTGTAATTTGCAAAACTTAAGCCTTTCTTCGTAAGAGCAACCCTTCGTTCCGTTCACTAGCCTTGTTGCCCTTCTCTGTACCCGTTCCAGCAGCTCTACATCCTTCTAGAAATGAGGCCTCCAGACCTGTATACAGTACTCTAGGTGTGGCCTGACCATTGCTTTATACAAGGGAATAATCACCTCCCTATCCCTACTAGAAAAATTCCTGTATATCATTGATAAGACACCATGAGCTACTCTTGCTGCCCGTCTGCACTGCTCAGAGAACTTCATATGTACCTGCACAATTACCCCCAGGTCCTTTTCATTCTCTACCACTGTCAGTGTAGTACCACAGAGTTGATACGTTACTCTGGGGTTGCTGTTTCCCATATGTAGTACTTTACATTTGTCAGTGTTAAACTTCATAGCCACCTCTCAGCCCATCTGCTCAACCTTTTCAGATCCTGTTGCAGCAACAGCGTCAGTAGCGTCCTTAACAACCCTGCCAACCATTGTATCGTCTGCAAACTTGGACATTAAGCTTGATATACCATCATCAATATTATTTATAAATACAGAAAACAACAATGGACCCAACACTGAACCCTGAAGGACTCCACTAATAACATTAGTCCACGATGAGGACTAATGTTATTAGTGCAGCAATTTGTGCAGCAGTCTTCCATGTGCAACAGTATCAAAAGCCTTTCTAAGATCCAAATATATAATATCAAAGTTATTCCCTTCATCCAATTCTTTTGTGACTACATCATAGTATCCAATCAAATTGCAGGCAAGACCTTCCCTTAACAAAACCATGCTGTGTCTGAGCTATAACTGAATTCTTGTCAAGATGATCCTGCAGTGCTTCTTTAACCAGTGCTTCCATTAATTTTCCTGGAACAGAAGTTAAACTCACAGGTCTATAATTACTTGTGTCAGCCTTTGATCCTTCTTTGTGAATTGGGGTTACATTTGCACATCTCCAGTCTGTGGGTACCTCCCCTGAGTCCAAGGAAGCTCTAGTAATTATGGCTAACGGATTGCTTACTTCCTTTGCTGCCTCCTTTAATATAACTGGATAGATCCCATCCACCGCAGGTGCCTTTCTTGTATTTATCTTCAACAATTTCTCCTCCACTTTACTCTCAATTATTACAAGATCATCTGGCTCACTGCCAGTGTTTACTTCACCTCTGGCATTCCCCTTCCTGATTAACTCCTCATGTGTGAATGTAGATGCAAAATATTGATTTAGTTTGTTAGCTACCTGAGCAGGATCATGAACAGTTGAACCATCGATATCAAGTGGACCAATCTGATTCATCCCCTTCCTTCTAGAGTTTAAATAAGTAAAGAACTCCTTGCTGTTTTTCTTTGCATCCCTTGCCAAAGATTTCTCGTAATCTGCCTTCGCCTGCCTAACCTCCTTTGGCAATTGGTTTATTGATCAACTTACATCTGTCATAGGCTTTTGCGTCACCTGTTAATTTATATGTATCCCATGCATTTTTCTTCTCTGCCATATGCCTCATTAGTTCATCTGACATCCACTTAGGCCTAAACCTTGAACAATATTTCTTAGTTGGTATGTAAAGCCTAGTAGCTTCCAAGATAAGTTCTTTGAATGCTTCCCATTTTGAGTTTGCTGTTGGTAACATCATCAGTTGGTCCCACTGTATTGAATTTAAATACTGTCTGAGTCCATCGTAGTCGCCTTTACGAAAGCAATAACCCTTCCCTTTACCCCTGATGGTAGTTACCTCCTTGAGTAAATCCCACTTCAGCACACTGTGATCACTGCTACCTAGTGGTTCCTGTATCTGCAGATTCTTAATGCATGAAGAATCACTACTGATAATCAAATCAAGAGTATTGCTCCCTCTAGTTGCCTCCCGAACATGCTGATTTAGAAAACAATCATCCAATAAATCCACAAAAGCCTTGCTAGTGTGTGAGTGACCAACCCACAAATTCCAGTCAGTATCTGGGAAATTAAAATCCCCCATTGTAAGACTCTCTGATTTACTGGTCCACTCTATTTCCCTGTACAGTTTCTTATTATACTCATCAGAGTCTTTGGCCTATAGCACACTACTACTCTCAATTTTGATCTCCCAATGCTTATGTCACACCAAACTGACTCGACACTGCACTGTCCAGCGATGTCGACTGGCTTCACTTCCTTGGATTTTATGTTTCTTAACTAATAGCATAATCCCTCCTCCCTTCCTATCCTGTCTATCCTTTCTGTAGACATTGTACTCCCCAAATTCCAGTTCTGCATTACTTACATCTGTGTGACACCATGTCTCTGATATCCCAACAATATCCGCCTTTGATGCTTTGAGCAATACCTCAAATTCATCAAATTTATTTACCAAACTCCTAGCATTGGTGTACACGGAAGTATACATGCACCTGTTCTTTTTCTTAGCTACCCTAACACAACCCATGTGTTTACTTGTACCCCAATGACTCCCAGCAGTCTCTGAAATATCCTGCATCTTATTTTCCAGGCTGCTGCTCATTTCCAATAGAAGCAGTGCAAGAATCACTTTCACCTCTGCCAGTGGCTACTGTTAATCTATTAGTCCTTGTATCTCCACAATCTAGCAGTTTTCCGACCCACCTAACACTGCCTCGATAGCATCAGCAAACATTCTTGCACCCTTTCTATTTAAGTGTATCCCATCCCTGTAGAAGCAGTCTCTCCTGTTAACAAGTACAGACCAGGCTGAAAAAAATTCTACACCTTGAGCCTTGTACAATCTTTCCAGGGCCGAATTGATCGACAGGCTCTCATCATATACTCCCTCCTATCGTGTCTGGGCAGAATTGCAGACACTTTCAAATTCAACCCTAATTCACGGCTTTTTTTCAACAGTGACCTGTACTTGTTAAGTAATTCCGCCGGTCTCCTACTCTTAATATCATTAGTACCAACGTGTACAACTATATCACCTTTTGTGCCCTTAAAAGATGATATCCGCTCTACAACGTCATCAACCTTTGCCCCTGGCAGACATACCCTGGTCCTCTTCCACCTATCCTTTTTACAAAGCATGTTTCCCGTTTCCCTGACAATAGAGTCACCAACAACTACTAGTTCCTTTGTGACCAGCGCATTCTGCCTTGGGGGTTGCCGCTGTGTTGCGTGATGCCCAAGTGCAAGCTCTGGCGTTGGTGTGGGCAGCTGAGAGCTTAATGGGCCCCTCACTTTTAATCCTTCGAGGGCATCCACCCTGTCCTTCAAGCTCTCATATAGGCCCATAACAACGCTGAGTTGTCGCCTGATTTCCTTACACTCCTTGCATCGCGCACATACAAAGACATCCCCCATGGCAGTATCATGTTCAAATGTTTACGGGCTTTTTATATACCGTTGTTATGTTCTCTTTCTTTGAAACGGGTTTTTCATCCAGCAAACTAGGCAAATCGAGAATAGAATGCACGCGGTTTACGAACATGGGATGATGTCGCCTCATAGCCTTAGTTGTCATGGCAAGAAACCAAAACAGGCCAGTCCAATGTAAATGTAATTGCATAAGTATTTACAGGAAATTTAACACGAAAATATACGAATGTGATATCAGATACAATTTTTCAATCCTGGAACATGCAAAAACAGGCTAGATATAGTAGAAGTGCAGAAATAAGCAGTATATTCAGTGCTCATTTCTGATTTAACGTGGTATGACTGCATCTAATTAGATTTTCTCATTCTGTAGAATAAGTATATAAGTAGTTAATATTTAAATGTTTTATTATATTCGTTATATTCTTTAATAAATAAGTTATTCATCTTTTGAAACAGTTGGGTTCCATTTTTAACATAACCTAATCCGTGCATCTGGTTTAAAGGTTCATTGTAATTTTTGTTGTTTGTTTTCTTACTATAAACCGCTTTGCTTAAGGAGTAATATATTTTGTGCTGATCTTTTTCTTTCGCATAAAATAAAAGATTAAAAAAAAATGCTTGCCTGTTGCTTTTGTCTTATGTAATATTGCCTATTAAATGTCATGAGTATTTGTTCTGTGTGTTTTATAGTCTCTATAAAATTTATAGATAATGAGCTCACTTTATCTAATATGTCATGGACAAAAATGCAATAAAATTTATCTAATTTTCCCTCAAAAAGAAACGTGAAACTAACATTTACCCCAGTACAATTAATATGAAAAACTCAATAACTTCCTCCAGTCTTTGGCTAATATTCACGTGGGTTGATAGTTGCATGTCAACAAAGCTAGGGGCTTGTAAAGACATTTTTCTTCATGAAAGACCCTGCCTGTATGTCTCTCCCTCAGTGGGGGGTGTAGTAGCAGCTCCTGCCAGTTTTGGGCCCGTCACATCAGTGTTCTTGATTTATCGCTTGCTTTTGTGAAACTGTCGTATTAAGTCTAACGAAGTTTTTAGATGTGTGGGCTGGTTGTGAACACTTCCCATCATCGGGAGTCCTATAGATTCAAACCATGCTCCTTTAGGCCACACACGCGGGTTAAATTAGAGACCACAAGAAAAGGTCAGTGTGATGCATCAGATTACGAAAATTGAAATGTCTAGAAACACTAGGAGATGGTGATGTGATCGTTATTGGTTTTATGACAAATTTCTCAAATGGTATAGTGTGGCGAAAAAAGACTATCCTCAGGGAGTTAGCAATTAGATGTTTGCACTGAATTTGTGCATCTCGAATTTCGCCATCCATTCCTCCATGTTCTAAATAAATGAAAATGAGTGAATATTTGGTAAAAGATTAGGTGGTAAAAGATTTTTTTATTTAGTTAGGGAACTGAATTTAAAGACAAAATACTTTTAGCAGAAGACAAAGGAACACAGCGGCTGAATGAGATCAGTTATCCTATTCATATACTTGGTATAGATATAGCCGCACAAAGAGAGAGAGAGAGAGAGAGAGAGAGAGAGAGAGAGAGAGAGAGAGAGAGAGAGAAGAAGAAGAAGAAGAAGGAGAGAATAGAAAAAAGAGAGAAAGGATAGGAGAAAGAAGGAGAGGGAAATGGATAGGAGAAAGAAGGAGAAGGAAATGGAGAGAATAAAAGAGAGAAGAGAAAATAAAGGAGAGGGAGTGAGGAAGGGAATGTTGGACGTTGTTTAGAAATTTCAATTACAAATATTGATTTAAATAACGTTAGGAGAAAAAAGGGAAATTTTTATTCATTTCTACAGGGCCTAGGTTTCAAAAATATAAACGTCATAAACAAAGAACGAGAAGTTTGCAATACATGAAAGAGAGAGACTGATAAAACTCACTTTAAGAAAGAAATTAGACAGAAATAACGAATTTGTGAAAAGCGGCATTTCCGCAAGGGAGAAATATCAAGACTCATGCAGAGGTGGTTAGACCAACATGTAGATCTAGGGGTCATTAACGCGACTTAAGAGCAGCTTTGTGGGAAACTGGCCAAAACGAAGTAACATGAGGAAATTTAAATACTGTACTGTAATTATATATATTTCAGTTGTAGGTAGAAATAAAGGAAGTCAGTAGATTAGATTAGGCCATTTCAGAAGGGTGAGAAGGCTTTATGGAATTTGGAAGGAATTTGAAAAATTTCCCGCAGAAAATGGAGAGAGAGAGTTGTAGAATTGAGATTCGAATTTCAGGAGTGCATTTGAAATTCTTGAAGCGAAAAGATGTAATTTTAACATGTGCATTTCATGACTAGGGCAAACATCTTGCCTTATAAGGAAAAAAACTAGTAATGTTTGCTACTGAATGTGATTTAATTCGAAATAAGAAAATGAAGAAGAATGAAAGCAAGTCAGGTAATGTACATGCTTTAGATTTTAGGTGCGTTCGATTTTTTCTTAAATTAATTAATTGAATTTTCATTTTTTGTGATTAACAGAAGTGAAAAGTAAATTAACTTTTCACGAGTTAATTACTAATTGATTAACTAATATAATAATATATAAAAGTTATTCCCTTCTCTTGCACATTCCTCAACATAGTATGCACTCAACGTTTATTAACACTTTACGAGGGAGTTCAAATTAGATTTGTATTCACACAGAAGTAGTTATGGTAGACAGTTGAAACAACCATTATGTATTAACACTTTTTAAACCTAGTCACCAGACAAAATGACATATTTTTGTCACCTCTCAATACACGTCCGCAGACCAGTTTTGTAGAAGTCTTCTGACTGTCCTTCAAATCACGACTCAGCAGCAGAAATCACCTCATAATAAATGGATAAATAAATAAATTTTCTGTTAATACTCCTGAACGACCACACGGTCAGAGGAGTTCACAAGGTAGAGAGAATACAAGAAACAGCACCGAATTTTAATCCTGGTCACTCAAGGCGCGTGTACTTATGCACCCCACCCCCTTGATGACCACTCGGCTACGGCGGCCTTTAAATTTTCTGTATATATTCTGGGATGACCACACGGTCAGAGAAATTTACAAGATAGAGTGAATACAAGAAACAGCATCGTATTTAGCAGTCACGGGCTTGAACCCCAGTGAATTTTGGGACCACTCAAGGCACATGTACTAATGCATCCCAGCGTGTGACCGCTCGGCTACGGCGGTCTCATCATCAGCAGCAAAATGTTTTTCACTAAGAAAGGAATTCAGGGCAGGAAAGAGGAAGAAATCTGAGGGTGCAAAGTCAGGGGAATAAGCAGGATGCGGCAATATTTCAAACCCCCCATTCGTGGGCACACCTCAATGCAGCATGCGAGAAATGCGCAGGGTCATTAGCGTGGAGCAGGTGCACACCTTTTGAAAGCTTTTTCCCTCATTTTTCTTTTATAACAGCACTTATCTCTGTGAGGAGGTTTGAATAATACTTTGCAGTCACAGTACAGCCCTTTTGTAGATAGGTAATCGTTAGTATTACACCATATTGATCCCAAAAAAAAACTGACAGCATCACCTTGCCAGCACTTGGTTGCACGTTTGCCTTTTTTTGGGGGGTTGTGATTCCAGTGTTTTGACATTTGTTTAGTTTTGGGTTCGTAGAGATGGATCCAAGTTTCATCCATGGTGACTAGCTGTGAAAAAAAAAACTTAATTTTCCTGGTGCATCGCAACATTTCATGTGCACATTGTGTTCCTCCTTCTTCTGGTAAGGGGTTAAAAGTCTAGCAACCCATCTAGCAGATACTTTACCCATGTGCAACTGTTAATGGATGTTCTCTACAGACCCTACATTAATTTGGAACTCTGCTAGTTATTTGACGTTAATACGGCGATCTTCCAGGATTAATGCCTCAAATTTTGCAACACTCTCCTCTGTTACAGCAGTTGCTGGACGTCCGGGGATTTTTTCATCATGCACCGTGGTTCGTCTGCGTCGTAGCACAATGATATCATCACCGTCCTCCCCACACTGTGTGGAAAAGGCTCGGGTTCGAATCCCGTCGATGACGCGAAGAACTTTAATGGGCTTTTTCCACTCCGTGGCTAAGTTAGTCGGTCTCAGGCGTAGATAGCAAGTTTTCCCCCCAGAAACTGGGTTTTTTTTCCTTCCAGCAAAACAGGCAATCGACCAGAGAACACATGAAATTTACAAACAAAATAAATATATGGGTAGATGTAATCATTTACGGGTGACCCTAATATCATAATTTGGTTGGTTTTTTTTTTTTTTGCACTGAGATTCGTTCACATTTGTTTATACCAATGTGCAACAACGCTGTAACCTGGGCAGTCTTCTCCATAAACAGTGACCATTTCTTCGTGGATTGTTTTGGGTATTTTCCCTTGCAGAAAGAGGAACCGAATCATCTGTATTCCACTTTATCCATTGCCACACTTCACTTCATTCAGCGCTGCAAAGAATAAAATATGAATTGTCAGATCGAATCCAAATTTTGAGCGGGTGCTATAGAGACTTCAAGGTATCAAACAAAAAAAAAAAAAAATTATATATATATGTATTTCATCTTTCTATCACAACCACTTCTCCCCCCCCCCCCTCGTACTTTTGGATACTCCTGGATTACTAGAAATACTGAAAAGTAACCCGTTTTTCCTATGGGGAATGGCTTAGAAGATGTAGTCTACAATGCTCAGCAACTAGTTTACACCTTAGAATATTTTTATTTTTTTTATTTTTTTGGTAGTTGTTGGCACATCGGCTTCTGTGGCCATAATGCACCTCCCAAGTTTTTTTTTTGCAATACTGTACTTTGATCCAAGCCCGAGGCGGGATTCGAACCCGCGACCTTTTGGGTTGCCAGACAGGAACTTTACCCAACTGGCTAGCCCGGTTGGCACCTTAGAATATATCCCACACCCTTCTAGCCAATGGCTGTCCCAGGGGTGCGTCTCAACGGAGAAGTAAATTGATAATAATAATAATAATAATAATAATAATAGAGAATAAATGGGGCCATTCCCAACTACATGTGAGATGCTTCTTGCAGCACTGGGAGACTGACAGTGATACAGCGAATCTTATATCCATATGCAGGTACCTAGTCTAACAAATAAACAGAAAGGTGAAATAAATAGATAATTATTTATATATCTCTACTTGTTTGTCAGAATAGACACCTATAGGATTTGCTCCCTCAACAACACTCTCCCACTGGTGCAATAAACAGTTGAGAGTGTCTGCTTTATTGATTAGTTTCAAACTCCCTGATTTTCTCATCACCTGTCAAAGTTTAGCAAGTAGACACTTTGGGGATGGATTTGGTTGAAGTGTGAAAGACCCTGAAGGGAGGGAAATTAGTGAAATGAATGAGAAACGAATATTCTCCCTGGTGAGTGAGACAAGAACTAGAGGGAGCAACAGATTTTATGAAGGTTACATTCGGGAAACGGATTGTGGAAAGTTGGAACCTCTTGACTGCAAGGGTGGCCGAATCGGAGAGCTTGGCAAAATTCAAGGAAGAATTAGATAGGCACTTGTTGATAATATGAATTATATGATTTTTTTTTGTTTTATTTTTGTAGATGCAGAATGATTCGCTTCCTTACATCACTATTCAATTTTAATACTAATATTCTGTGGTTATGCAAAGAAGTATAAAGATCCTATCTCCTTACGTTACTTTAAAAAAATTAATTCCTGTGAGAGGTTATAACTAAGTTTGTTTCCGATTATGGTAATTATTATACTTATTATACTTCCAAATGACTTTCTTAACAAGTTATATGTCGAATGTGGTCAGCTAACAAATCGAGTTATACTTCCTTATGAGTTAATGAGTTATACAGTACTTCCTTAATCCTGTTTTTTTAATTTAATTTGAAATAATACAGAAGTGCTTTCAGATTTTTTTATGCCAACACGCCATGTACGTCCTAATGCTCCACTCAGAATTTTGTAAATATGTGAAACTCCATCCTTTTTTTTTGTTCCTTATCTTTAAGTTGATAAAATAAACTTCCTGCTTATACTCTGGGACGGCATATGAGTTTACTACAAAATTATTATTATTGTGTTAATAGCTCCCAGCTTACATCTGTATAAGTGTATTATGCCTGTATGTTCATGGTCCGATTTGCATATTGTGCAGGCTGAAAAACCCGGAATAGGAGGCATCCAACTCCTCCGCCTGAAGTCGATTATTTACAGCCTCAATTCAAAACGACTTTAGAAATTCCTCCAACAGTCGACGGAAATCAACTTTTCCAAACGTGTGACAAGTGGCGAAACGATTATACTATTACAGAGGATAGTTTACAGATAGAGAACACAAATACATTACCATATTTAATGGTCATGTGGCTCCAACGTTTTTTTTTTTTTTTATGAAAACCCCAAAGCGCGAGAGGTATTAGAACCTATAATACTTATTACCGTCCTTGGGTTGGAGGTTGAGAAGATGAAAGAAGATATTTATTGACATTAGACTTGAACTTCCGAAGACTAATTTTCAAGAAATACGTACGAAGAAAGGTTGTTCCAGAAAACGGCAGTTGAATGAATAAACGAGGAAGATGAAAAGTTGGTTCTGTGAGTTTGAAGTTGGACAGTAAATGGATGTGGACTGGTGGCAGCACGTGTTCGGACTGTTTTGAAAGAGAAAGCAGGAATTATAGAAGCCAATTCAGAAGAACAGTGCCCATGGAAGTATCTGTAGAAAAGGCATACTGCAGAAACAATACGTCTATGAGACAGAGATTGGAGAGACTCTGTTAGAGAGGAGTCATTAATTAACCTAACTGCCCTCTTCTGAATGGAATCTAGAAGCCTGAGAGAGGTTTTGGGGGTACCGCCCCAGATGTGGGAACAATATTCCATGGTAGGACGGATTTTCGATTTGTACAGAGTGAACAGCTGTTTAGAAGAAAAGTAACGCCGAGAGCGAAAGAGAAAACCAAGTTTTTTCGATGCAGAAGAAGAAATATTTGTAATATTCTTGTGCCAAGAGAGATTAGAAGTCAGGGTAATCCCCAAAAGAGATATATCATTTTACCTAGAAATCGGAGTGTCACCCAAGAAAAGCATGGGAGCAAAAGAATCCTTTTTGCGAGATATAAGACAAGACTGAGTTTTAGAAGGATTGAAATCAGCTAAGTTGTCTTTGCCCCAGTGGAGAATTACCTGGAGATTGGCATTTAAGGAATTGGTAGCGGATATTCGAGAAGTTGAAGCTGATTGAGCAGGGCAAGGTTTCTCAAAATGGAAAGTGGAATGCAATGTGCTATCATCGGCAAAACTATGGATAGGATTTCCAGTCAATGGAAGAAGGTCATTAATATAAAAGAGGAAAAGAGTGAGGGAAAAAACTGAACCTTGGGGGACACCGGCATTAGTGGTTCCTGCTGTAACCACTTGGATATGTGGTAAACGCAACGGTACGCAATTTCTATTTCCTTTGTTTCAGGTCAAAACATTCGAGAGAGAGAGAGAGAGAGAGATACGGAGCAGTATCTCAATATCTGTACTGTATCTGATAGGAAATCACAGTAAAAACAATGCTGACATTAAGTCGTAATTTAGCGACCCCCATTGGGATATGACGCGACACCCACTTTATCACGTTGTGCTGTATTGATTATATATCAAAGCAAGTCTTTTTTTTTTTTTATCTCCTTCAATCACTGACCGTAAACAAGTTTATACACAAAGTGTGGGTAAGGATACCTGCTCCACATTATTAAGTAAATTTCAGTTTCAAACTTGAAAATTACTTGTCCACTTTACTTCTTGTAACTCTATTTTTTTCCCCCTTCCTCTTGTGGTACAAGAAACGATTCGGCTCTCATTTTAGGAAAGAAGGCTGTAAAAGTAACCTACGAATATCCGTATATTTATTCTCCAAAATTGAAAAGCATTTTTTGTTATCTTAGACTGTCACAAAAATCTATTCAGTGGCAACTCTTGCTTTAATGGACCTCAATTCAACGGACTTCGGAAATGACAGATAAGCTTCCACTGAGTTTTTAGTCCGTACATAACCCGGAATGAAACTACCACAGTCAGATGGTATTTACCATCAGTTAAATGCCATCTGACTCATCAGGACTTTCCTCACCATCACCTTCATCAGCCTGCTGAGCATGTATGTCAAGCATCAGTTTCGAATCTGTGCACCTTCAGCCAGCGTACTCGGTTGCTCTTCAGACTCAGAATAAATAAGCCTTAGTTTTGACTGTCACTATAAGATACATAAAAATCTGAAGCTCGCTCTTCTACTCTACACAAAAAGTGCAATAAATTACAGCGTTACAATATTTCATGTTTTTTATTTCATAGTACAGTAATAATACGTATCGAAAGCTGTTTGTTCCTTTTCCCTTGTTGGGTAGCACAGTTGGTATAATCACGGATCTCCTCAAACCGGGTGGAAAAGACCTGAGTTCGAATCCTGTCAATGAAGCGAAGCCATCCCAAGGAACTCGTCCATCGTCCTGGACGAGTTCCTTGGATGGACTTGGGGATGACTCAACCCCTTGCGTTTGCTGACGATTTGGTTTTGGTGGTGCATGGTGACACAAGAGCTGATCTAGAGGAGCGCGCAAATTGCGCACTAATCTCCAGGATTGGGCAGCCATTCCCCGGCTAAAGATTTCAGGAGACAAAACAAAATCTATATTGCTCAAGGGAACGCTCCAACTACGAAGACCACCGGTTATCAAAATTGACAACACCTCCATAAGATTATACCCAGAAATCAAGTATTTAGGAATCGTCTTAGATATGAAGCTAAATTTCCATCCTCACTTGAAATGTATGTCAAGGAGCTATGGAGCCTCAGTATGGTATACCAGGGCCTCCCTCGACCGAAATCGCCGTAAACTAGACTCCATACAGCGTTCTGTGCTCCTTGCCGTAACGAGGGCGTGCAGTACAGTAAGCACCTCAGCTCTACAGGTGCTAGCTGGATATATACCCTTACACCTAGAGGTAATAAGAAGAGGATTCTATCAACGGTTGAAGAAGAGTATTCCCACCGAAACAGTAGGCATCACTCTTAACCTTGATAACAACCCCAAACAGGAAAGGAAGAGAATCTCTGAAATTATGTACAGGACCTGGCAAGAGACATGGGACTCACCAACAAAGGATTAACAACCAAAGGGTTCATTCCCTCTGTGAACATCATCAGTCCAAAGCCTCCTCCCTGGTACTCACCAGGCCTCCATACTACATTTCTATTGACAGGCCACGGGCCCTTTAAAGGGAAGCTAACATCCCTAGGCATTGAAGATGATCCACTGTGTCACTGCGGGGCTGAAGAAACATGGTATCACGTAATGTATGATTGCCATGAATATGACGCGTTCCGGCTAAGGTTTGCCACTGAAATCCAAGATAATCCCCGGCACTGTGAGCACCTGATTATAATGGACGAGCAGCGCTACCCCGCCTTTACTGAGTTTGCGCAGTCTGTCTTCACTGCTAGACGGGTTAGGCACCCAAACACCACCCATTGAAGATCAAAATAAGAAACTTCCTGGATATGACAGTCCTCTCAGAGAGAGAGAGAGAGAGAGAGAGAGAGAGAGAGAGAGAGAAAAAAAAAAACTCCTTCCTTCGTTCGTCCCAGGAGTGACGCAACCACCAGCACAGCTCAGCTGCTGCCATTGGGCCTCCCTTGCGTGGCCCTTTGCCTCCACTCCCCGGGCGGGAGGGGGAGGTTGCCCCTGGTCTTCTTCCCCCTCGCCGCCCCTCTTTTTCTGCTCCACTGACTTCGGGTCATCTTCTATATGGACCCCGTATCTCTATCTTTTCTCCCCAGTCTTCAGTCTCCCTCCCCTTTTCTAACTTACAACTAGCGTCCGAATCAACTCCAAATTGCTTGAGCCCTACATCCAAAAAATTAATAACATCAAATCGCCCAACTAGTACTCCTTTTGTTTTGGCTGACCCCTATCTATAGCGGTTTTTTTTTTTTTCCAGGTCATTGCCACTGAAATCTCAGGAAATTAGGTGGCAGTACCTGCCAGAGTAAATAACTATGATGCTGGTGTACCTGGTCTGCTTCTACGGGACGGAGTAGGGCAACGTTGGATCCCATTAGGGGCCCAAGCGGCTAAATGACCAGAGGAACAACGATACACGACACTACACATATACAAAATCCATACACTTTTAAACCTATGGCATTGACAGTGTTCTCTTTCACACCCACAATGTATAGAAAGCTGCGATGGGGAAACCCCTAGTGCCGTTCGACACTAAACATACTCTACACTCAACATCAGGCCTGGGCAAACTTTTTGGCTGAAAGGACCACATTAGGAATTCAAAAAGAAGCCGTGCCGCACGTAAAGTACTATTTTTAGATATATATTATTTGTTATGAAGAAGAAATATAACATTAAAAAAAATTATTCTCTAACAACCAAGAATTTAATGAGATGAATGGAACTGTTTTACATCTTTTAATATTTTTTTTAAATTTCGGGTGTTAATTTTGTAGTTGAGATTCTTAAAACTGCTTGTAAATGTTCATCGGTGATGCTCGATCGTAAAGAATGTTTATTACCATATGTAAGTTAATCCAAAAATAACATTTTTCGGGCAAATTCTTTGTAAGTTCGACGAATTTATCCGAATTAAGAGTATTGTAAAATTTACAGATTTCCTCACGACGGTGCAATTCCCTTAAATCGGTATCACACTGCAGATCTATAATCTGAAGCTGTAGTTCACTCGGTGCACTATCAATTTCTATTGAAAATGGGTCGCGCACTATTTCCAAACTTGTCTCAATTTTTCGGAAGTCGCCAAATCTTCGTGAAAAGACGTCATTCAAAGCGTTGATAATTTCACAATATTTTTCAAATTTATTTTCTGGAATCTTCAGCAACTTCATGGTTGGAAAGTGGTCTACCTTGCTAATCAATAAATGTCGAAGGAACAACTGGAATTTTAATTGAAATCCACTCAAACTTTTTATCATATCATGGGAGTATAATTTTTTTCCCTTGTAACACGGTGTTGAAAGTATTTAAGTGTGTCACGATGTCCAGGGTAAACGCAAAATCACAAATCCAGTTATTATCAGTTAATTCTGGAAAGTCCATAATAATTTTCAGTTTTAAAAATACAATGATGTCATCTTTAAGATCCCATACTTGCCGAAGAACTTTTCCTAAGCTAAGCCATCGAATTTGGCTATGATAAGGAATATCTGTGTACTCGGATTCAATATCTTGAAGAAAAGTAACGAATTGTCTGTGTTTCAGGCCCCTCGATCGTATTAAATTTACTAGTTTAATAATACAAGATGTGACATGTTCAACTTTTAACACATTTTTACATAATACTTGTTGATGTATAATACAATGAATTGTAATTAAATTATAATCAGGATAATTTTCACAAATTTTATCCTGAATTTTCTTTAACGCTCCAACATTTTTACCTGTCAAACTTGGTGCTCCGTCAGTTGTTACGCTTACCATTTTGTTCCATTGTAAATTATATCTTGTTAAAAGCATTTTTCAACTTTTTCAAATATATCAGCTCCCGTTGTTTGGTCTTTAATATTGTACTCTTTCAGCACTGAGACACTCTCCCGGGAGATGAGACAAATAGTCTCGTTATTTATGTTAGCAAAAAAATATTTTGTGTTCCACTCTTCATTGAAGACACGATGCCCTTGTTGAATTTTTCGTTTTTTATTCATTTTTAAAAGGGCGTAAATATTATTTTTATCGCTACTGGCACCAAGATGATAACCGAAGATAACGCAAAAAAACTAACTGCGGTATGACCGTCAGAGAAAACAGATTGGAACTGCGGTCGGTCAGTAGTCCTATCCTATTACTCCGCCACCGCAGCAAAGCCGTTGTCGTCATCACTGGTTGTCTGTTACCGTAGTTTCGCGCAGTTAGTTTATAATCGCAAATTATACCGTTATAAAAGCGCCCGTTGGCTCGCTCCGGTTCGCGCACAATTTCAAATTCTATATCAATTTGAACAATACAGAGATGATAAAACAATTTACAAGTCGACAAATTCTATAATGTATTACATATACAAATTTATTTTTCAAAAAGGCGTCGCAAAAGGCATAAAATAAGTAAACTTTTTTTCGAAAATACAATTAAAGCTCGCGGGCCATAGTTTGTCCGGGCCTGCTCTACGCTCTGCTTTACACACTCTCCCTAAAATTTTAAATTTGTGCCTCCTAATTCTTGTATCTTCTTCCAGTGAATATCTACTCTTCTTTTCTTTATCTCTCTCTCTCTCTCTCTCTCTCTTCCCCACCTTCGGTTTTTTCCCCTTTCGCTTTTTGGTATATATATGTATGTATGATTGTGTATATATGCTAAAAACTAATATATATATATATATATATTTTTTATATTTTTTATTTTATTTATTTATTTATTTATTTGTTATCTTAGTTTAATGATTATTATTCTTTTCTTTTCCTTTCGGGTTCCCCCCCCCTCTGGAGTGGGCCCCAGAGAAGGAATTTTTTTTTTTTGTTGTTGTCTCATACTCTGAGACCATAGGTGTCCCATCTACTGGAACTGGCCCACCTTCTCGTGGTGTGGACGAGTACCCAGAATCATCTGTCCAGGTGACTGATGCTTCTGGGTAGCCAAGTGGCCAGAACATAACAACAGAACACACACAAACCTCCGTCACACACACATATCTGGCCCATTTGTAGTGATACTGTTCTTCACAGAGATACGAGGCGGAGTTGAACTGACGTTCTAGGAGCCGCCCCTTACATAAACACATGTCCACATGTCTCCTTCCAGTGAAAATTTATATCCTCCTTCATTTTACTGATCCCTTTCAAGGCCTTGTATGCCTCAATCAGTTTACCTCTCCACCTTCCCATAAGCTGTCTGGCTGCTAAACTTTGCAGCGGTGCCGCCCAAAATTCCGACAGCCGAAAATCCCGACAGGTCAAAATCCCGACAGCCGAAATCCAGACATACCGATTGTATTTAAAAAAAAAAAAAAGAAAAAAAAAGACCAAAGTTAAGAGTCTATATCTCAGAAACTGTTTTTGCAATAAAAAATGTTTTACATGTAATCAAAACGGCCACTAAAAACATAAAAATTTTATTTGAACACATTGCAGTTATGCAAACAATATATGATACTGTTAATGTTTTATGTCTCATATTAATGAATAAACAACACACACTTATATATATAAAATCAATTCATAAAAACCACATTATTGACAATAATCACAGTTTAATGATATCAAAATCACAGATTAAAATTTGCAAAAAATCATACAAATTATAATCAAACGTTTAAGTATTATAATAATCTTAATATACTTCAATAATCTTAATAATAATACTTAAATAATCTTAAGTATTATAATAATAACAAGAAAATGGGATATTTTTTCCTGTTACCCCTTTCGCCACACCGGGTGGAAAAGGCCCGGGTTCGAATCCCGTCGATGACGCCAGGAACTTTAATGGGCTTTTTTCACTCCGTGGCTCAGTTAGTCGGTCTCAGGCGAAGATAGCAAAGTTTTTCCGTCCAGCAAAACAGCCAAATTGACCTAGAACACACGCAATTTACAGCCACAAATATGGGTTACTTTATTCAATTACGGGCAACCCTAAAATAATAATTTGGATTTTTTTTTTTTTTTTTTGTTACCCCTTTCAAAATATCCTGCCGGCGCCCATGATTATGCCTAATATACTTGTCAAAGAAATTCGTGAAAGTACTGCTAATAACAAATAAATAAATAAATAAATAAATACCTGTATAATTACAGTTTTAGTTATGCTAATAATATTTATGACAAATGTTATGCAGCTGCTAAAATACTTTACTCTGAATTTTCATATTCTGAAAGTGTTCAAGTTTTTTTAGCTTTAGCATTTCAATGCTATATCTATAATTATTGCTCAAATGCCCTACACAAATACCAAAAATCGACTTGAAAAATTACCAATTAAATGCAATATAATAAAGTAAAATTAATTAAGTCGTTTTCATTTGCTGATCGTATTTTAAAACTGTTTGTTTTTGTAACAGAAACATGATCTTCAAATTTAAAGAGGTTTTTGTCATTAAAATTTGTTATTTTTTATATTCTTTCTATACAAAATTAATCTAATAAGGTAAATTTTTACTTACTAAAAACTAATAAATATATAGAATTAAGTTCATATATTTTTACAATATAGTAGATACTGTCGGGATTTTGGGCCAGACCCGCTTTGCAGATCGCGGCATCTAAGCCGTTCCTCATATACCGCTGCTCACCATCTGGTCACTTTTCTCTCAACCATCTGGACGAAAAAACCCCAGTTACTGGGGAGAAAAACCTTGCTATCTACGCCTGAGACCAACTAACTCAGCCACGGAGTGAAAAATGTCCATTAAAGTTCCTCGCGTCATCGACGGGATTCGAACCCAGGCCTTTTCCACCCGGTGTGGGGAGGACGGTGACGATACCACTGTGCTACCGTGCAGACGCCACGGAGTGAAAGAAGCCCATTAAAGTTCCACGCGTCATCGACGGGATTCGAACCTGGGCCTTTTCCACCCGGTCTGGGGAGGACGGTGACGATACCGCCGTGCTAGCCGCGCAGACTGGTGTTGGGGGGAGACTATAGTGATTATAACCACTTTGCTACAGGAGAGGCCAAGGTGTGATTTGTATAGAATCCGGCCGCCAGGGTTACCCCTATTTACTACACGCAACGACAATTCTTGGAATTTAGATGGATTTGAATAGAACACCGTTATATTACTTTGATGAACTAATTATAAATAACATTAATTTACCATTACGCCACACAGACTCCACGTTGTGAGGTGCCCAAATACTTTCCCATAAATATACATAGAATTTAATATATTTTAGGATGCCCCCTTTCCCATGATTTTGGCTATTACAAATGATGTGGAATTGTTGCAGAATCATACAAATACTTTTAGGAGTTTTGTATTTTACCAGCATAACTAAAGAAATGTTTTACTCTCAGAACTTAGTTGTTATAATCACCATCCTCCCCACACCGGCTGAAAAAGGTCCAGGTTCATATCCTGTCAATGATGCATTAGCATTAGCATTATTAGAGGAACATGATGCTAGAAAGCAAGCTTATACAGCATCAGCCAAAAAAAAAAAAAAAAAAAAACCCTTTCCATTTCACTGATCCATTCATTCCAAATGTTTGTCTAGTTCTACCTTGAATTTATTTAAGCTATCAACTTCCACAACAACAGATCGAAGTTTGTTCCAGCAACCAACTACCCACTGGCTAAAGGCAAACTTCCGCACATCTATTCTACAGCTGTCTTTCCTCAGTTTGAATCCATGCCCCCTCAGGTTTGTAATCTGAGCAAGGGAAAGAATCCCCTCAGCATTAAGCCTTCTCAACCCATTAAAGGCCTTATACACTTCAATCAGATCGCCTCGAGGTGCCTAGTCTCCAGAAGCTGCAATTTGCAGAACTTAAGCCTTTCTTCATAAGAGCACCCCCCCTTGTTCCCTTCACCAGTCTTGTTACCCTTCTCTGTACTCGTTATAGCAACTCTATATCCTTCCTAAAATGAGGCTTCCAGACCTGTACGCAGTTACTCAAGGTGTGGCACGACCATTGCCTTATACATGATAAGGTGAGAATCACCTCCTTATCCCTGCTCGCAAAATTCCTGTCTATCGTTGACAAGACCCCATGACCTACTCTGGCAACCTGTCTACACTGTTCAGAAAACTTCATGTCTGACTGCACAATTACCCCAAGGTCTCTTTCATTCTCCACTACTCTGAGTGTAACACCACATAGTTGGTACATTTCTCTGGGGTTACTGCTTTGCATTTGTCAATGTTAAACTTCAGTTGCCACTTCTCAGCCCATCTACCTAACTTTTCCAGATCCTGTTGCAGCACCATATGTCATTACTGTTATTAACAACCCTGCCAACCTTTGTATCATCTGCACTCTTTGACATTAAACTTGATATACTTTCAATATCATTGATAAATATACAAAAACAACAATGAACCCAACACCGAACCCTGAGGGACACCACTTATAATATTAGTCCACGTAGAGCAATACCCATTGACCACCACTCTCTGTCTTCTCCCACTGAACCATCCTTTTATCCATTGTAGCATCTTGCCCTTAATGCCATACTGCTCCAATTTGTACAGTAGTCTTCCATATTCAACAGTATCGAAGGCTTTCCCGAAATCCAAGTATATGATATCAAAATTATTTTTTGCATCCAGTTCCTTTGTGACCACGTCATAGTAGCCAATCAAATTGGTCAGAAAAGACTTCCACTTGACAAACCCATGCTGTGTTTACCGTGTCACCCTTTGCGAATTGGGGATACATTTGCACATCTCCAGTTCGTGGGGACTTCCCCCGAGTCCAAGGATGCTCTCATAATTATGGCTAAGGGTTTTCTTACTTCCTTTGCTACCTCCTTTAATATAACTGGATAGGTCCCATCCACCCCAGGTGCCTTTCTTATGTTTAACTTCAACAATTTCTCCCCCATTTTGCTCTCGGTTATTACAAAATCATGTAACTCTCTGTTCGAGTTTGATAAACATCTGGCCCTCTCCTCCTTGAATAACTCCTCATGTGTGAATGTAGATGCAAAATACTCATTTAGTTCGGCAGCTATCTGAGAATGATCATCTACAGTCAAACCACTGATATCAAGTAGACCAATCTGATTCATCCCTTTCCTTTTAGAGTTTACATAAGTAAAGAAGTCTTTGCTGTTTTTCTTTGTATCCTTTGCCAAAGATTTTTTATAATATGCCTTCGCTTGCCTAACCTTCTTTGTTAGGCACTTCGAGGAACACATGCGAGGAACTTCTATAGGCTTTCTTCACTCGGTCTCATGTGTGGTTCCCTCCCCTCCCTGGGAACTACGGATTTTCGTACAGCAAAACAGGCAAATCGACCAGAGAACACACGCAATTTATGGGCATAATACACATAGGCAGAAGAATTAGTTTTCTGGTGGCCCTAATACAACAGTTTACTTTACCCTCAGAACTTATATACATTATTTGTTTTTATGATGGTCTTCGGTATATGAGATGGCTTGTATTTCAGAATATGGTTAGCCGATAAATGACATTTTCTTTATCGTGATCTACAGAAATCTGAACCAACTGGTTCAATTTTATTTAGACGGTTATCTTCTATTATTAGGCGAGTTCGCAAATGCGTAACGCACTTATCTTCACCATGTCTGTCTGTCTGCATGTAATAGCTCGAATCCCTGTGGATGGATTTTTATGGAATTTTACATTCCGATGTTTTGGATCATTTGTCGAACTATCCCATATTTAATTAAAATAGGATCAATGGATATTGGGCAATTTTTCCCATAAACAAATAAATATATATAAAGTATAAGGGGAGGGGAAAAGAAATAAAAGAACAGTAAGTAAAAGGAATAAAAGAATGAATCTTTTATTCCTTTTCCTCTCCCTTTACATACATTGTTGTCCCTGCTCTACCTTTACATACATTGCTGTCCCTGCTCTACCTAGGTTAGCATTTGCTGACTTGGACTGCACTAGGCTGCCTCCCTATTTTTCTACTTTCTTATTTCTGAATTTATGTATTATTTAATACATGTCGAATGACTGGTCATTATTCGAGATGAAAAGATCAGATCGACACTAAATTTTCAGAGTATCGTTTCGATTCCATAGCCCTAGTTTCCCCTTACTTAAACTTTACAAAATTTTGAATAATTTTTTTTTCTTTGAGACTTATTTAGAATATTCTTAGGGACCTATGTAACAGATTTCATGTCGATAGGTTAGCCATTTATCCTGCCTCCCCCACCCCTTAAAAAGAACTGCTAGAGCAGCTAGACAAATCCCACCTCACTGCTACCCATCACATTGTAAAGTCTGATAAAACTTCTTGTGTACGATAACCCCTGAGGCACGTTATTTGATAATCCGAGCATACATGAAATGTAACTCAGTGTTGTATGTGAAGCACTACCTAGGTTATTTTATATTTTTAGCAAAATATATCACGGAACACTGGTCATATGTACTAATTTATGATGACAATTCTGAAAATGAAAAATCTCTACTCATGGCGGTTTCCCGTTTTAGTGTAATGACTGCTACTTGCATCCTGTTTGGAATTTCTGTGCTTGACTCGTCGCAGATCTGAGTGATTTATTCCTGCAGGCGACAGCTGGAACCTCTGAAAGTTTTAAAGCCGTGGTCGGTTAGTCAGTGTTGGTCAGAAGTCCTCTTTTTTCTCCTTGCAATTTCGATTTTATATCGCGCAAATTAGAAAATTAACAATAGAATACAATCACTTTTATTAGTCATAGGTGCTTATCAAAAATCACCCAGTCCAACAAGTTGTGCCAAAATACTGTACGCTATGTAAATATAACATATTCTCCCCTGGGAATTTGTGTTTGTTATCTAAGGAAAGAATAAATATCGATTGCTAATGGCTAACGCGGAAATGGAATTGCTCAGCCAAAGCAGTTAGAGAAAATGCAGCACAAAATAACTCTCGTTCTCCTTGAAAAATCTCATCTTCAGCTAATAAAATACGTAGAAACGTAAATGAAAGCCACAATCTCTTGTCTACGTACCTTGCTCATGATTAGATTTAAGATTATTGTTATTACGATGTCTGCATGTAGGAGAGGTGCCAGCTATATTCAGTCTTACATTAAAGTGAATAATAAAATAATCTCTCGTTGGCGTGTTTGAGTGAGAACCGTACTACCGATTTTCAGAAAGAAATGGAAACTGCACAGGGAATTTTAAAATAGTATAATAAAGGATGAACTAAAAGTTAGGAGAACTTAAGCCAATAAAGCAAAATTTATTTACTTTTTTTAAGCAGCAAGAACTGAAATGGCCGTGATGCTTTTTCATTCATCATTAAGGAAATAAAAGTTAAATAAACTATTAAACATGGCCATGACCAATATAAATAAAATAACTATTTTGTTGTACTCCTGGGCAGCTACATGTCAGAGGAGTTGGTTGACTTGTCCTGACTTGGTTCAGACTTTAAAAAATAAAAGTTGGAGACATTGGTTGGCTGTTAACCAAAGCAGATTAATGATTTGTTTTTGTTAATATTTTGACTTTAATAAATTATAAATATTTTTGAAGCTGCAAAGCGATGATTTTTCATTTGTTAACACTCATTAATGATATCTCTTAATAGGTGGAATTTGGTGTTTATTAAAGCGTTTATTACAGAGGTTTCTCTAAGTTTAAGAGTTTATCCTAAGTGTTTAAAATAAGACTTATTTCCTTAAGAGTTAAAGAAGTTCTCCTTAATATCCCCTGCAATTGAATTCATCACCTGTTTTATCGACTGCCAGGAAAATCTCTAAATACTGTACCTGTAAATGTTTTAGAAAACATTTCTACCTGTACACTGGAGAAGCTGATTGAACATTAAGAATTTATCCCTACACTCTTAAATTGTTTTATGAGCGTCTTTTCTTATGCTTCAAAAACTCCGCATACTGTCCAAATTTCTTAATGGTAGCTTCTGGTTAATTTATTAAGCAAACTTGTTGCATCGACATCAGTAAACAGTCAACGTTTGCTCTGGACATCATCAAATCATGAACTTCCTATCCAAGTTCTTAGTCATGAAAGGAATACGCTGGAATTTGATTGGCCGACAAACAAAGGTTCTAGAACGTTGGGACTGGCGCTTCTTTGTCACATGGTCGTAGCAGTCATCACAGTCCGGTGAGACGGAGTAGGCTGTAGCGTGTAAGCTTACTACAATCCATATGCTGCGTGCGTGCCTATCGCCAAAACGATAGCTTTTCCCCCAAAGGTTAGAGCGGGGTACTGAAGATTGACGCCTCACTTCTACGTCGATTTGGTTTTGGTCTTCGAACTTTGCGTTGTTTATATACCCAAAAAAGGCTTCTTCTTATTTATAACGCAAGAAAGTCACTCAGACAAGAACTATGACAACTTTTTTATGGTGCACGGTGTCATTTGTGTGCTACTTGTTATTAGATCTCAAATTAAAACATCGGTAGGAGCAACTCGGCATTTATAGTTGCTTTCTGATACTATGGAAAGTTAATAACAATCCTTTGAACGATGTGAATTGGACATCGACTGCCATCTAGGGCCTCATTTCGCATCGAACCCCAAGCACGTGAGACAGAGCTGGGAGTGTCGGACGTGAGCCGCCAGGCACTTGGGCCGAGGATGCGGAGCAAGGCAAGGGACACCACGGGTGCTCTTGTGGTTTGGTTACTTATATTCCTACCGCCCTTGGTCCGGGCTAGTTGGTGGTAAGTTGATCTCCTTGATTGTTTGTGTAAACACTATAATCGTGATCAGTTATCTTAAGATGACATATTTACCTTTCGCATGGTTTTCTTCAAAATTTGTTTCAGTTTTCACTGCTGATTCACTTATCTGTAGTCGGATTGAATTACCGTGTTTTAATATATCGTGACCTTAGCTATCTTATTATTGCATTCTTGCTATTGCTGCTCACGGTTTTAGAAGAAAAGGAGTAAGAAATAAATCGGCCCATCTATTGAATGATATCCATTACATTATAAAACATTATAATTTAAGATCTTTCATATGTTTTTGCCTGGTGTTTTGAGCGAACATGCAGACCTAATTTTTGGGATTGCTTGTTATTTCAAAACATGTATTTTCAGCTCACTCCCACAGTTATTTATCATCCATTCATATCTCTCTCTCTCTCTCTCTCTCTCTCTCTCTCTCTCTCTCTCTCTCTCAGGCATGATACATATACTGTAAATACATAGAGCAACATAATATCAGGTCTTTTTCTTAGAGATTAGAAATTATCAGCCTGAAACAAAATTCTGCTATGCAGTAAAAGGGTGGATGCCAAAGGGCATTATTCAAAATGGGTTCCCACTGCTATTTTTTTTTTTTTTTATTGTTAAGTTTGAGTCTTTCGAGGTTGGTTTTAGAGGTTTTTGAGTAATTTTATTTACAAGACCGGTTATTAGTGCATATCAAATAAACTTACAGTGGGACATATTAGCCAATTTGAAGGTTGTCATCTTTTCCATTATTTTATAAAAAGCAGTAGCACTTAACAAAACTTTGGAATTGTTTAAGTCTTTCCAACGGCGATAATCCTAACTTGGCTTGCAGAAAAAAAATTATCATGTGATATAAAAAAGCTACGAGAAAGTTGGTCATGAATAAACATTAATAATATTCTCTTTTACAATAAAGAAATGAACACGCTTTAGCTTAAATACGCTTTTTTCAATATTTTATTTCACTCACCAGTACGCTTTACTGATGTAAAATTTTCATAAGATTTTCATTAGTAAAACTTATCCACATACTATTTCACTCAGTTTTGTATATATAAAGAATGCACTCCATAAAATAACATAGGTTTCGCAGGCATCAAATGTCCTTCTCTCTCTCTCTCTCTCTCTCTCCTCCCCTCCCCCGAGCAGCACCTCATACACTTGAAATTTTTGCATGTTTCAAGTGTTTCAAATTTCAAGCTTTAGGATTGTTTTAACGATAGTTATTAGGATTTAATAATTATCGTTAAAACAAGTTTGTTACTTCTTGTATCATTCAATTTCAAAGCAAATGTTTCTTTCTTTTTTGTTTTAAAAACATTTTAGCAAGCAAAAAGCATTACTTACACACAGTTAGTTCACAAACAAGGCAACTATTAGTATCGCAAACTTTTAGTGGTAATCGTTTATGATTGAAACCAAAGCGCTCTCTAATTCAAATCTCATTTTCTTGTATATATCCACATTATGAACATATCATTGGCGATTCGTGGACTCGCACAGTGGTTAAGATCGCAATCCTTTCACTCTGTGTAGAAAAGGCCTGGGTTCGAACTTGTCAGGAAAGGGGTGGGATTTTATGGAATTACATTCCGCGGCTGAGTTAGTAAGTTTGGGCCTGGGTTTTATAGTTTAACTTCACAGAAACTTGAGTTTTTCGTGCAGCAAAACTGGCACAGCAGCAATAGAACACGCGCACTTTTCCATGTACAGCACATGAAGCTTCATAGCCTTAGTTGCTTTGGCCCAAAAATAAAGTAAACGAGCAAATCACTTTTAGCGGAATTTAAGGACCTTATGGAAAAGTTTCACCTTAATTGTGAACGCTATCGAAATCTGTTAAGGGGGATTTCGGGCTATGCTCCCAGATATGCTCCAATCATGTCCTATAAAATTAACCATGAGAAGCTTATCAGGCGTAGTTTACTTACGGAATCAGACATGTTTGAGGTTTTCTTTCAGGAACACGAGCTTTAAATAACAGTACGTAAAATTTTCTACTTTGTCGCACAATCTGAAAAAGATCCGGATTCGATTCCCGTCGTCAGCTAAAGATAATATTCCCGTCGGGACAGGAGAACTTAATGAACTCTAATCTGCGTCGTAACCGAATTAGCTGTATCAGGCGAAGATTGTGTGGCCCACTACGCAAACATACCATCGACCACAGAATGCATGAACTTTACAGATGTAAAACACGAGGAATTCTCTGAACCCAATTATAGTGGTCTAGGTGCATCTCTCTCTTTTAGTTTCAGTCTTGACTGAAACTAAAAGAGTATCTCTCTCTTTTAGTTTCAGTCAAGTAAAGTCAGTTAAGAAGGCTTCGATCATTTAAAACAGCAAACATTGCCCCTTTCAAAACCGTCAACTTCTTCAATGCTGACGTTTTGAAAGCTATCTAGTATTTATTGATTTTATTGGCACATAGTTTTTTCACGTAAATTTTTTTTGTGATGAATTTGAATCAATTTGATTTTACGACATTTTATTTTGTTAAACATTTGATTGGAATTTGTTTTTCTTTTCTCTCATTCCCCATAATAATTTGCTTAGGAGTGATGCCAAACCTTTATAACCATTCGCACATTCAGCTGAAATTTGCAGTTGAAAATACTAAAGCAAGACTTTAGAATCGTTTATACCTGTTAATATTAGTGAGGAAACTGACAAACGACATGGCTATTGATTTTTGATTCATTAGGGTTCATAATTTTTTGTCATACTTGTTTAATGAAAAAATTTACATAAAAGTTTATTTTAAACTTATTTAATAAAATTATCATTACATAATATTTTGCGAATAAATTTATCAAAATATATTTAAATTCCCTTCAGATCGACTGGTTGAGCACTTCTGCCATGGGATCTTGGCTTTCATACAGAGGTCCTCTTTCTTGTTGTCGAACATTGCCTTCAGAAAAATGAATTTTAAATATTTTTACAATATGAGGTGGATATTAAACCGAATTCGCTACATGCAAAACCAATATAGTTACAAGTAACAACACAATTGTGCTTAAAGTGAATGAAACTGTCAAAGACTGGGGAGGGAAATATACAATGAGATAATGGGGAAGAAAAAAAAAAACAGCACTTGAGAAAAGGGTATTTGGTTCACTCATGGGAGAAAACCTTCCATTGAGTGAACCGAAAAAAATCGGTTCACTCAATGGAAGGTTTGTTCTAGTTCAGGGAAGTTGTCTACAAAAAAAAAAAACAAAACTCTGTAATCGTGATCTATTTACGCTATTTATTGGATTTATTTTTATCTCTGTCACTTTCAGCTGTCTTTTAGTGCTTTGTTTTTCATTTGTTATTAAGTTCCTTCATTTGAATATTATAAGGTCTCGAAAATGAAATGTTAGTTTAATGACATTCTATGTTGTGACTAGTATATGATTAAACTTGCATTAATTATAGAGTGGCTCACAAGGCCCAGTCAGCAGTGATAAAATTGCTGAAAAATTTTATTATATGACCATAGTTTATTTTTATTAGACTATAGAAACAGTCCAATACAATACGAAATAATTGATATGCAGTACGAAGTAATTGATATGCAGTACGAAGTAATTGATATGCAGTATGAAGTAACTGATATTCGCACAAATATTTTCTCTTCTGATTGCATTATATAACTATAAAACGTGTACTTTATTGTTTTAGTATAATCTTCACTAAAGTCGATTGGGACTTATAGGCCACCCTTTAACATTTACCATTTGATTTCCTAATAAATCCTAATGGGCCAGAAAAATCCAATCCAATCTTAATAACTCAAATAAAATGGCATTTATTAAAAACTGAAGCGAACTCTCTTTCATTAATTTATTTAGTTAATATAAATATAAAAATCTTGCTTATTGGAGACTTGCTCATTTTTATTTCTAAGCATTCTTTTGTAGTTCCCTACAAAAGATTAACCTATCCTTTTACAACCGCCCTTTTTGGATTGATTGTAATAAAGACACATCACAATTAGTTAAACTAGATGTTTAACAGCTTGATTAGTTTAACAAATTCTAACAGAATTTTACCATGGCTTATTTGAGAGTATCTGCGTGTTAAATTTAAAAAAAAAAGTAATTGTGTTGTGTTCTTACTAGGATTTTAAAGAAATTCTTGAAATAATTTCTTAATAAGTAATTGCCCATTTCTATCGATTTGACTGACGAGTTTGGCCATCTGCGATTAAATATGCATTCTAGATAATTTTCAAACCTTTTATTTATTTGCGTATAAGAGACAGTAGACAATAATTAACGTTTTACTATTAGTAATCTGCCTCAAAGTAAATTAGTTGATGAACGATAAAAGGATAAACAGACTTCTACCAAAAGCTTCTTAGTTGATAGTTCTACAAGTGCATAGATTTCGATATAAATCATTCGGGATGCTTTATGACTTCACCTTCAAGCTGCGATGGCCTATAGCACGCAAGACAAATTTATTGACTATGTGAATTTCTACTTTATGACATCCACTTTCAACGTAATTCGCTATTCCTATCTTGTAGTTCGACGTTCATGTTGGATTATAATGAATTTGGATTTTTTCCCCCCTTTCAAATGTAACTTTGTTACCCGTTTATACAGTCTTATGTAAATCGCCTTTATACCTGCCACCTGATATACCTTCAGTTGAATCGACTGGACGTTCCCAGGCCTGGTGTGCACAGGTCTCCTGTCTAGTTAAACCGATTAAGCAATTTGATAAGTGAGCGTGTGGGTGGATGACCCACGTATTCACTCGTCAAATCTCGTTTATGTCAAACACCTGACAGGGGGTTATGCTGCTCTTGTCAGGAAGTTATGTTTCCGGATATCGCGCAGTGTGCCACTCCGTGGAGAGACAAAATGACTACAGCTCAGCTGTCAGCCTCTTAAGCAGTCATAGTCTTTGAGAGAAATTGTTGACAGACAATCTTGCTTTCTTCATTTATTTCAGTATATATCACTCTTAGAAGTGTTTAGTTGGAATTTTATTGGAAATTTATGCAGAATCTCTGCTTCTCTCGTTTTCTGCATGATTGAATAAAATTTGATTTTTAGATGTACTTGTATTCATACCATGCGTTAAAATAGCAATTTTATGTAACAGGTAAAGCATTTTTATCGAACGATTCATGCAAAATTTTATGTAAATAGAAAAACATAGGTGCTCTTGTTGAAAGCTCGCGAACAGCACTGGAAAAGATTTTTGCAACCCGCTTATACAAAAGTACCTTGTGCTTTGTTACAAAAATTTTTACCGTGGTGGTACAAGTGAATGATGAAGTAAAAAAGCCATTGTATAGTTTACTGTAGCCTTAGTGTTACTTCATATTACTTGATACAATGGGATCATATAATAGGAAATTATTCTGAAACATTAGATTACATCGCAGTTGAAATAGCACAACATTTATTCCTTATATATTTCAGTTTAAACCAAATATAGGCCATCTTGGAATAGCAGGAAATGCTAGAAGGATGGCTTATTCTGAAGAGTATTACAAATCCGAGGTAATTTATACACTTAATATTCCCCGCCTTTATTAGTGTGGTGATACGAATTCAAACAACTAAAAATAACAGTTGTAATAATAATAATACATCATTTCTACGATAGTTAACAGACATTGAACTTGTATGATTGCCATTTGAGTCCCCCAGTTTGCTGTTTTATAGAAGGCAATTTAGTGTGACATTAATAACAAACCAAAGTTGAAAATCTCTTGTTGCACGTATAAAATTATCTCCTAAATAGTTGTAAGTTATTTTAATTAAAAGGCAGATATAGCAGAATAATTCTTTGTACTAGACATGCCTGTATAGTACTGTATATACGATACAGTACAAGTATAGTAATTTCTGTAGTATGGGCTGCTCATCGAGGAGGCAAGTTTAAAATGCAAAATCTGTTTCTCTAATTAGTGTAATGTACATATATACGTGTGTGGATATTAGTATTTAGTGTTTCTGATATGTTAACAATAGCAAGTAACTTCTATTTTATTTGACTCTCAGGTGGTAATGAGTAAAGTAAAAGATATATACGGTTTTACCCGTTGATTTTTTAAACATTATGGACATGAGGACTAACGCGTTATTAATTCTTTTAAAGTACTTCCATCTACTTCGACTCATGTTACGTTGTTTTATCTCTTTTTGGAAGATGTTAGCATTAGCATTAGCATTAGCATTAGTAGAGGCATTTGATGCAAGAAAGCAAGCTTATGCAGCATCAGCCAAAAAAAAAAAAAAAAAGTAACATAAATAAATAAAAATAACCACTTCCACTTCACCCCTCTGTTCGTTCGAAATACCTGTCCAGCTGAGCCTTAAACTTATTTAGGCTATCAACTTCCACGACAAGGGATGGAAGTCTGTTCCACCCACCAACCACCCGCTGGCTAAAGGCAAATTTCCGCACATCTATCCTACATCTGTCTTTCCTCAATTTGAATTTATGCCCTCTCAGGTGATTTTTCTGAGCTAGAGGAAGAATCCCATCAGCATTGAGCATGCTCAAACCATTCAAGGCTTTGTACACCTCTATCAGATCACCCCGCTGGTGCCTAGTTTCCAGACACTGTAATTTGCAAAACTTAAGCCTTTCTTCGTAAGAGAACCCCTTTGTCCCATTCACCAATCTAGTTGCCCTTCTCTGTACTCGTTCCAGCAGCTCTACATCCTTCCTGAAATGAGGCCTCCAGGCCTGTATACAGTACTCTAGGTGTGGCCTGACCATTGCCTTATACAAGGGAATAATCACCTCCTTATCCCTGCTAGAAAAATTTCTATATATCATTGACAATACACCATGAGCTACTCTTGCAGCTCGTCTGCACTGCTCAGAGAACTTCATATCTGCCTGCACCACCACCCCCAGGTCCCTTTCATTCTCTACCACTGTCAGTGTAGTACCACAGAGTTGATACGTTGCTCTGGGGTTGCTGTTTCCCATATGTAGTACTTTACATTTGTCAATGTTAAACTTCATTTGCCACCTCGAAGCCCATCTGCTCAACCTTTCCAAATCCTGTTGCAGCAGCATAGTGTCAGTAGTGTCCTTGACAACCCTGCCAACCTTTGTATCGTCTGCAAACTTGGACATTAAGCCTGATATACCATCATCAATATCATTTATAAATACAGAAAACAATAAAGGCCCCAATACTGAACCCTGAGGGACTCCACTAATAACATTAGTCCACGATGAGCAGTGTCCATTGATTACCACTCTCTGTCTTCTCCCCCTCAACCACCCCTTTATCCATAGCAGCAACTTGCCTCCAATGCCACACTGCTCCAATTTGTGCAGCAGTCTTCCATGTGCAACAGTATCAAAAGCCTTTCTAAGATCCAAGTATATAATATCAAAGTTATTCCCTGCATCCAGTTCTTTTGTGACTGCATCATAGTATCCAATCAAATTGGTCAGGCAAGACTTCCCCTTAACAAAACCATGCTGTGTCCTAGCTATAACTGAAGTCTTGTCTAGATGATCCTGCAGTGCTTCTTTCACCAGTGCCTCCATTAATTTTCCGGGAACAGAAGTTAAACTCACAGGTCTATAATTACTTGTGTCAGCCTTTGATCCCCCTTTGTGAATTGGGGTCACATTTGCACATCTCCAGTCAATGGGTACCTCCCCTGAGTCCAAGGAAGCTCTCATAATTATGGCTAAGGGTTTGCTTACCTCCTTTGCTGCCTCCTTTAATATAACTGGATAGATCCCATCCACCCCAGGTGCCTTTCTTGTGTTTATCTTCAACAATTTCTCCTCCACTTTGCTCTCAGTTATTACAAGATTCTCTAGCTTACTGCTAGAGTTGAATACACCTCTGGCATTCCCCTCGCTGAATAACTCCTCATGTGTGAATGTCGATGCAAAATATTCATTTAGTTTGTTAGCTACCCGAGCAGGGTCATCAACAGTTGACCCATCGATCTCAAGTGGACCAATCTGATTCATCCCCTTCCTTCTAGAGTTTACATAAGTAAAGAACTCTTTGCTGTTTTTCTTCGCATCCCTTGCCAAGGATCTCTCGTAATCTGCCTTCGCCTGCCTAACCTCCTTTGTAACTTGGTTACAGATCAACTTGTATCTATCATAGGCATCCGTGTCACGTGTTAATTTGTATGTATCCCATGCATTTTTCTTCTCTGCCATATGCCTCATTAGTTCATCTGACAACCATTTAGGCCTAAACCTTGAACAATATTTCTTAGTTGGTATGTAAAGCCTAGTAGCTTCCACGATAAGTTCTTTGAATGCTTCCCATTTTGAATTTGCTGTTGGCAATATCATCAGTTGATCCCACTGTATAGAATTTAAATACTGTCTCAGTCCATTGTAGTCGCCTTTACGAAAGCAATACCCCTTCCCTTTACCCCTAATGGTAGTTACCTCTTTGAGTAACTCCCACTTCAGCACACTGTGATCACTGCCACCAAGTGGTTCATTTATCTGCAGATTCTGAATGCATGAAGAATCACTACTGATAATCAAATCAAGAGTATTACTCCCTCTAGTTGCCTCCCGAACATGCTGATGTAGAAAACAATCATCCAATAAATCCACAAAAGCCTTGCTACTGTGTGAGTGACCAGCCCCCAAATTCCAGTCAATATCTGGGAAATTAAAATCCCCCATTATAAGACTCTCTGATTTACTGGCCCACTCTATTTCTCCGAACAGTTTCTTATTATACTCATCAGAGTCATTAGGCCTATAGCACACTCCTACTCTCAATTTTGATCTCCCAATGCCCATGTCACACCAAACCGACTCGACACTGCACTGTCCAGCGATGTCGACTGGCTTCACTTCCTTGGATTTTATGTGTTTCTTAATTAATAGCATAACCCCTCCTCCCTTCCTATCCTGTCTATCCTTTCTGTACACATTGTACTCCCCAAATTCCAGTTCTGCATTTCTTATATCTGTGTGACACCACGTCTCTGAAATCCCCACAATATCTGCCTTTGATGTTTTGAGCAATACCTCAAATTCATCAAATTTATTTACTAAACTCCTAGCATTGGTGTACACACAAGTATACATGCACCTGTTCTTTTTCTTAGCTACCCTAACACAACCCATGTGTTTACTTGTACCCCAATGATTCCCAGCAGTCTCTGAAATATCCTGCATCTTATTTTCCAGGCTGCGGCTCATTCCAATAGAAGCAGTGCAAGAATCACTTTCACCTCTGCCAGTGGCTACTGTTAATCTATTAGTCCTTGTATCCCCCCAATCTAGCAGTTTTCCGACCCACCTAACATTGCCTCGATAGCATCAGCAAACATTCTTGCACCCTTTCTATTTAAGTGTATCCCATCCCTGTAGAAGCAGTCTCTCCTGTTAACAAGTACAGACCAGGCTGAAAAAAATTCTACCCCTTGAGCCCTGCACAATCTTTCCAGGGCCGAATTGATTGACAGGGCTCTCATCATATACTCCCTCCTATCGTGTCTGGGCAGAATTGCAGACACTTTCAATTTCAACCCTAATTCACGGCTTTTTTTCATCAGTGACCTGTACTTGTCAAGTAATTCCGCCGGTCTCCTACTCTTAATGTCATTAGTGCCAACGTGTACAACTATATCACCTTTTGTGCCCTTAAAAGATGATATCCGCTCTACAACGTCATCAACTTTTGCCCCTGGCAGACATACCCTGGTCCTATTCCACCTATCTTTTTTACAAAGCATGTTTCCCGTTTCCCTGACAATAGAGTCACCAACAACTACTAGTTCCTTTGGGACCAGCGCATTCTGCCTTGGGGGTTGCCGCTGTGTTTCGCGATGACCAAGTGCAAGCTCTGGCATTGGCGTGGGCAGCTGAGAGCTTGATGGGCCCCTCACTTGTAATCCTTCGAGGGCATCCACCCTATCCTTCAAGCTCTCATATAGGCCCATAACAACGCTGAGTTGTCGCCTTATCTCCTTACACTCCTTGCATCGCACACACACAAAGACATCCCCCATGGCAGTATCATGTCCCATACTTGACTGCTCCGCAAACATCAAGCAAATAGTGCATCTTACAAGGCTGTGATTCAGAGGACAACTGCCCCCCTCAGTTCTCCCCTGGGCCACAGCATTCCCATTAGCTTGAGCCCTTTGCTTTGCTGCTCTGGTTTGAGTCATGATTTAGATTTACTTTCAATAAAATTTCAATTTCTGTACAAATGTTGATCAAATTAGTTGTCTATGAAGTTATCTTTAATGCTGAAAAATCAATGTATATAACGAAACTGCTGGGAAACGATCTCTCTCTCTCTCTCTCTCTCTCTCTCTCTCTCTCTCTCAGTCTCAAGTGATCTTTGAGAACTGGCAAAACCACTATACAGCCAGGTCTACCACTGAGGGACAGTCCAACGATTGCCCTCGTGGGTAGCACAGTTGGTAGAATGCCGTCCCCCCTGCACCGCGTGGAAAAAACTGGAGTTCCAGTCCCGTCGCTAACATGAGGAATATCTATGGGCCTTTTTCACAACGTGGCTGAGTTAGTCGGTCTCAGGCATGGGTACCATGGTTTTTTCTCCCAGAAAATACACGGAGAAAAATGGCCTTAGTTGCCTATGATCCTAAAACCATATAACAACAACAACAAGATCCAAGGGTTGATATGTTATGGTTGTTAAGGATCACATGGAGCCATGCAGAAATTTCTCTTGGGGGAGAGGACAGAACTTATAGTTTCGCCTCTGCCTTTGAATCCGGAGAATAACTAAACGTTTAGGAGCAAGAGACGTGGGTAAAGTACTCAATGCAACTGTGCTTTAAAAATATCGTACTAATAACGAATTTAGCTCATTTGGTGAAATACAATATTATGTTCATTCTTCTTACGAAAAACTGGTACTGTACTTACGCTGAGCGAGTGTTACAAGTTGTATTTTATATTTACAGTGCACAAATCAGGCATCCTCAAATACATTTTAAGAGAATATTATTGTGCCACATATACATTAATTTCCAGGGACCCCTAATAAATATTTCCCATATATTGACTGGAACTTGTGATTGTCTCTCTCACACTCGCAAGGCTTTGTGGATTTATTGGATGATTGTTTTCTACAGCAGAATGTTCGGGAGGCAAACAGAGGGAGTAATATTCTTTATCTGATTATCAGTAGTGATTCTTCATGCATTAAGAATCTGCACTAGATGGCAGTGATCACAGTGTGCTGATGTGGGATTTACTCAAAGAGGCAAGTACCATCATGGGTAAAGGGAAGGGTTTTTGCTTTCGTAAAGGTGGCTACGGTGGTCTGAGACAGTTTTTAAATTCTATACAGTGGGACTAACTGACATAGGCGTGCGCAGCCTAAAACAAGGAGGCCAATCACATCCTCCCCAATAAAATAAAATATTTTATTTTTTAAAAAATATATTTTTATAAATACAATTTTGTATATATATTAAAACTTTTATTTATTTAAAAAATAAATTTACATAATAATTTATTTAAAAAAATATATGCATTAAAATACATTATAATAATTCGTAACTAATAAATATTCGACCTTTTTAGGTTTATTTATTTATTTATTTATTTATTATAATAATATTCTACGTTCAAAAGGAACAAAGGCGACGAATTCGTCGATTACTTCTTCTACAATTACTGCAGCAGTTAAATCCTGTTCCACGTATGAAAGCAATAAGTAGTTCAACCGTTCTTGCGTCATGACACTTGTTTTTATATGACTCATTTTGGAAAAAGTTCGTTCAGGAGTGCAACTTGTAATACCTAAAACCTGAAAGTCGTATGTCACTTTTGTGAAATTTGGATATAATTTATATCGATCGGCATCATTAAGCCACTTGCTCCAGGTTAAAAGATTTTTGCAGTTCAGATGATTATTGGCTTCTAACAATGATATTTCTGTCTATAAATCCGTCAAAGATAATTGAAAACAGCCGCAGCGTATTTCCGTATATTCAGATGTAAGATTTAATTCAAGGAGATTCCCCATAGCTTTGATTACTAGGATTACTTCTTTATTATTAAATCTGCTCTCTACAGTATTAATTAGGGTATCAAGAAGTGGGTAATAAAAATTTATTGGTAAATCTTCTAAATTTTCAAAGTGATGGTGAGTATTTCCTTTTCCGAGGGGTCCCCTTCAAGATTTCAGGGGGAATGTTCTCCTTCCCCCCCACACACGCCTATGCTAACTGATGTTACCAACAGCGAATTCTAAATTCCAAATTCTAAAGATTAATTCAAAGAATTCATCTTGGAAGCTATTAGGCTTTTCATACCCATAAGAAATATTGTTCAAGATTTAGGCCTAAATGGATGACAGATGTACTAATGAGACATATGGCAGAGAAGAAAAATGCATAGGATACATATAAATTAATTGGTGACACAGAAGCCTATGGTAGATATAAGCTGGTCTGTAATCAAGTCACAATAAACGAGGTTAGGCAGGCAATGGCAGATTACGAGAAATCTTTGACAAAGGATGCAAAGAAAAACAGCAAAGGGTTCTTTACTTATGTAAACTCTAGAAGGAAGGGGATGAATCAGATTGTCCCACTTGATATCGATAGTTCAACTGTTGATGATCCTGCTCAGGTAGTTGACAAACTGAATGGGTATTTTGCATTTACATTTACACGTGAGTAGTTATTCGGGGACGGGAATGCCAGAGGTGTATTGAACTCTAGCAATGCGGTAAATGATTTTGTAATAGCTGAGAGAGCAAAGTGGAGGAGAAATTGTTGAAGTTAAACATAGGAAAGGCACCTGGGATGGATGGGATTTATCCAGTTTATTAATGGAGGCAGCAAAGGAAGTGGCAAACCCTTAGCCATAATTGTGAGAGCTTCCTTGGAGTCGGTGGAGGTATCCATAGGCTGGAGATGTGCAAATGTAACCCCGATTCATAAAAGAGGATCAAAGGGTGACACAAGTAGTACAGACCTGTTAGTTGAACTTCTGTTCCAGAAAAATTAATGGAGAACACTGGTTAAAGAAGCAGTCTTGTCATCTAAACAAGACTTCAGTTATAGTTCGGACACAGCTTCGGTTTGTTAAGGGGAAGTCTTGTCTGATCAATTCGATTGGATACTATGATGTGGTCACAAAGGAACTGGATGCAAAAAATAATTTCGATGTCATATACTTGGCTCTTAGGAAAGTTTTTGATACTGATTTTGCACATGGAAGACTACTGTACAAATTGGAGCAGTATGGCATTGGAGGCAAATTGCTGCTATGGATAAAGGGATTGTTGAATGGGAGAAGACAGAGAGTGGTATTCAATAGACACTGTTCTTCGTGGAGTAATGTTATTAGTGGAGTTCCCCAGGGTTCGGTGTTCAGGCCATTGTTGTTTTGTATATTTATCAGTGATATTGATGAAGGTATATCAGGCTTAAGGTCCAAGTTTTCAGATGATACGAAGGTTGGCAGGTTTGTTAATGACAATACGCTACTGCAACGGGATCTAGAAAATTTGAGCAGATGGGCTGACAGGTGGCAACTGAAGTTTAACATTGAGAAACGTAAAGTACTGCATATGGGTAGCAGAGACCCCAGAATAACTTATCAAATGTGTGGTACTACGCTCGCGGTGGTAGAGAATGAAAAAGACCTGGGGGTAATTGTGCAGTCAGACATGAAGTTTTCTGAGTAGAGCAGACAATCTGCAAGAGTACCTCATGGCATCTTGTCAATGATATATAGGAATTTTTCTAGCAGGGATAAGGAGGTGATTATTCCCTTGTATAAGGCAATGGTCAAGCCACACCTTGAGTATGTATAGAGGTCTGGAGGCTTCATTTTAGGAAGGATGTACAGCTGCTGGAACGAGTACAGAGAATGGCAACAAGGTTAATGTGGAACAAAGGGTTGCCTTATAAAGAAAGACTTAAGTTTTGCAAATTACAGTGTCTGGAGACTAGACACCTGCGGGGTGATCTGGTTGAAGTGCACAAGGCCTTGAATGGTTTGAGCAAGCTCAAGGCTGATGGGACTCTTCCTCTTGTCCAGATTAATCGCTTGAGGGCGCCTCTGTAGCCAGGTGGGAAGGAGCAGCAATGCGTGGCACACGCTTCTTGATTAGACCGGGGTTCGAGCCCGTCACCACCAAATACGGAGGATGCGGAAAGGTCAGGGAATGACCACCGCATATCCCGGAGCAATATGGCCTTAGTTGCTAATGCTCCTAAAAACCAAATAACAAACAATCGCCTGAGGGTACATAAATTCCAATTGAGCAAAGAAAGTTGTAGAATAGACGTTAGGAAATTTGCCTTTAGCCCCCAGTGGTTGATTGTTGAACAAACTTCCATCTGTCGTTGTAGATGTTGACAGATTAAATAAATTCAAGGCAGAACTAGACAAACATTTGGAGCGAATGGATGAGTTTTTATTATTTTTTATTTTTTGGCTGATGCTGTATAAGCTTACTTTCTTGCATCATATTCGAATCAAATTTAAATCTTGTCTTCCTAATCTACCGCTTACCCCACTTATACTTAAATTCACCTCGATCTTAATGTAATTGAAGTTGTCTATGGGGTGTCGTCGTGAAAAATATTACCAGCCTACTATATGGCTGATTTTTTTCCTTCAGAATATCATATCTTCATTATTGTGATCACGGTGTATTTAGGGAGGTATGTTGTTTCAGTGACCCTCTCTCTTTGTTTCTCTATTTAAGTGCATTTGTTATGCAGGATGTTAAGCCATTCCAGAAACATTTCTGCCGAATTGATGTTGGCTTCCAGCTATTTTTGACTAATTGTGTTTAATATAAGTAAAAAAATAGACTTAAGTAAATTTAGAGCAAAAGCTTCATAAATAGCAATAACTCCTCCTAAATAGCATTATTCTTTTTATTTGAAGTAGTGCAATATTAAGGAAACTCGTGGCGAAGGGCCACCACAATATGAGATCGATGCGCTAAGTAGCAATCCTAGTTTGCACATTGCTACGTACAGAATGTGGCTATGGATAAGCTAATTAATATGGACAAGGATAAGATAATTAAACTATAAATTATAAAAATTTGAATACAATACAAGTACTTCGTTAGTGAAAACCGAAATGAATATTTGAAAGGTTAATCATCTGTTAATGTTAATGTTAATGCACGAGAATGGAAGTTACATAATATAAGTGTTTGAAATTTATGATTAAATCATGATTTTTTTATTTTTCATTAGTGGTGATCGCAGTAAGCAACATTAAAACTGATGTAAAATGAAACCCAGGAAATTATTATATACACAGTATTGCCAATTAAATAACGAGACTAACGCTACTACTAGAAGGAAAAAAAAAAAAAAAAAAAAACAGAATAACACTAACGGCAAAGTAAGGTAATATATTTTCGAAGTAATCACCTCCGATGAGTGCACACTGTTACATCTTTTATACAAATTAAAAAAAAAAAAAAAAAAAACCTCTTCTGGTACCGCTTTCAGCTGGTCGGTCACTGCAGCCTGGATGCCCTCTATTGTCCCGTATCGTGTTCCTTTCATGGCTGAAAAATTGGGAACAGAAAAATTGATTTTTGGGAACAGAAAGTAATCTGCGGGAGCCAAATTCAGAGAAAATGGGGTTGTTCGATGACTGGAATCAATTTTTTTGCCAGAAATTACTTGATGAATTCCTGGCCGACCGAACAGAAAATAGGTCAGCCAGGTTGGGGATCATCCTCTAAGCAGCGGTTCCCAAACTGGAGTCCGCGGACCCCTGGGGTGAAACGACCCTGTAGAACTGGTCAAATTATTCGTTGTATGTAAAGCAAATTTATGATTAATAAAGTTATTATATATTTATGTAAAAATAAGAATAAAGTTGAGTTGTTTTAAACATAAAACTTTGAATTTTCTTTTCAGAAAACCGTGTTCAACATATATATATATATATATATATATATATACACACACACACACACACACACACACACACACACAGAAAGATATATATATATATATATATATATATATATAATTTTACATATATTTGAATAATGTTTGAAACAGTTGAAAGCTGAACCTTTCATAATAAAAAATAAAAAGGTAAAGCAAACATCAGAGGCAGCAAAAAGCATATTCCTGTACATGATGCTTTAAACATAAAAATAAATTAGAATGAGGATTAAAAAATAAAAATAATGCCAGCAGTATGGCAAGACAGAAGGGCGAAAATAGTCAAAATTAAACATAACGATCAAACCAACAGGGAGGTAAGTGAAGGGTAACAAGAGTTAAAATATTGCAGCAGAAACTCTCCAAGATAATTTAGAAAATCTGAATGCTAACATAAAAAAATAATAATCAATTAAATTTTGAATGCCAATTAAATAGAAATTTAACGGCGCCCCCTCTGACGGGCACCAAGTCCAAATTTATGTGAATTATCACCAACAGAGATGTAAACCAACTACAATAAAATAAAACAAAAATAAACTAAAAATAGACTGACCATTACGCCCAATTTCAACAGAGGACCACTGACAAAAAGCAATCTTAACCAGATTATATAGACGAATAATGAACTATGGATGGTAGCACGGGCGCAGTGTTAGCAAATCCGCCCACTACTGTCATGTGATATAATTATACATATATTTGAACTATTTTAAACATTATTCAAATACAGTATATGTATAATTATATCATACGTATACTGTATTTGTTACCCTTCTCTTCCCTCCCTGTTGGTTTGATCGTTATGTTTAATTTTGACTATTTTCGCTCTTCTGTCTTGCCATGCTGCTGGCATTATTTTTATTTTTTAATCCTGATTCTAATTTATTTATATATATATAGGGGGTCCGCGAACCCCCTATATATTTATATAGGGTTTTTTTTTTTTTTTTTTTTTTCATTTTTGAAAGGGTCCGTAGATCTCAGTAGTTTGGGAATCACTGTCTAACGACTCACGTCCTTTACGAAAACGAGGAAACCATTCAAACACTCTTGGTCGAGACAAACTTTCATCAGCCTAAACCTTTTTTAAACCATCAAAAGTTTCCGTAGCACTTTTTCCCAATTTACAATAAAATTTGATAACTGTTCTTTGCTCCATTTTAAATTTTCTGAGGACATGCACAAAACTACTGTATTACTCTTTCCGTCGTAAATCACGAACTACTGACCAGACAAGTTTCAACTTGCACTCGTTGGAAAGAGCACACTCTAGCGGGTCTAATCATGTACTGTTTTGGCCTCTTACATTAATACTAAACGCAGAGTGCACGCAGTCTCGTTATTTAATTGGTGCACTGTGTATATGAAAAGAATTGTTTAAATGATTTTGCTAAGTTTCTTTTTAGTAACTTAGCTCCCTGTTGCTCTCGTTGGTAGCATCACCCATCCTCCTCACACAGGGTGGAAAAGACCTGAGTTCGACTTCCGTCGATGACCGAAGGAATTATCATGGGCATTTTTCACAACATGGTTGGGTTAGTCGTGGTTGGGTTACTCAGGCGAGGGTAGCATAGTTTTTCTCCTGGAAACTCTAGTTTTTCGTCCAGCAAACAGAAAATCGATCCCAGAACAGATGCAATTAACTGCTAATATACACGGAGCAGTATGGCCTTAGTCGCTGATGCTCCTAAAATCCTATTACAGCACAACCGCCGTATTTTGTGCTGATTTTAAATGATCAAAAGTTCATTGGAAAAGGTATAATATAGCGTTTTCCAAATTTATTTAGTCACGAACACTTTTTATCTTACAATATATTTAAGGAATACATTCTTTTGTGACTATTTGGTTTTTGAAATAAAAAGTACATAATATATTTTATTTTTGAAAACAAAATCAAAATAAAAACGTAAAATATCGTTAATGCACAATATCTATCAGGAAAACATGTATAGAGTATTATAAAAATTCATTTAAAATTAACAACTGTTTTCTACGTAAAGATTATATGCATGCAAAAACAAAATAAATTGTATTTTTAAAAGGGAACTACAAATTGGTGTTTAATAGGATTGGTGTTGCTGCGTTTTTTTTCTTTGTTTATCACAAATTCGCTTAATATTAGGAATAATGCTCGCAAGTTGAATCCTCAATGTTGTCAGGTGCAGAATCAACTCTATTCGTGTATTTGGTTTTTGTTGCAGTGTAATAGGAAAATCCAGTCTCGCACATATAAGTTATAGGAAAATAAAGTAATACTCGAACTACACGTTTAGCCACATTAGGGTATTCTTCTACTAGGCTACTCCAAAAAATTATTTAGCGGAAGATCCTTAAATTTTTGTTTTAAATCAGAGTCAGAAATCAAATCAATTAGACTTCCGTAATCGTGCACTGGCTCGTTTGGCCGTAATTATAAACGGATTTCGAACCTAAGAACTATCATATCATCGATGGTTGTAGGAAAATATTCTAATGTAGATGACTGCAAGTCACGCAAGTGCTGTAAAATTGCGCTGGAAATTTCATGGACTGTAGAATTTATTACTGCCAGAAATTCATGTAACGTGGGGGAGCAGTCGAATTTATTAAGTTCTACAGAAGATATCCAGAATTCCAGTTTCTTTTTAAAGGACGAAATGTTATCCATTGTACTAAAAATTATTTTTCCCTTGCAGCAATAGAATAGTTTTATTTAATTTTGAAAAAATGTCTTCAAGTTACGAGTCTCATTAGCCGCGAGGAATTTGTCAAACAGTCATTAAAATTTTGTCCTGAGTTACCAGAAGTACGGGTCGCAGACATTCTCTCACATATGCCAGACAAGCTGTACTTGCTACCTGAGTATCTAAAACGCTGATGGAGCTGATATTCGGGTGACACAATCCAGTCAAGTGGACCAAATTTCAGCGATGTTCGGTCGGTCTGCGACAGCCAAATCCTCTGCTTGCACCTTCACGATGGTGGGACTGTTAGTAATCCTGGGTATAACCCCCATGCGCAAGCACGCTGTAGGTGACCACCCAGGTGTGAACCAACGTAAGCAGGGGTCGAGGTGTGGCGCCCACACCACACGGCGCAATGCTGCCCCTCTGTGTTACCAGGCAATACTAGGTGGTAGATGACTCTCATCAACCCGCGCAATACCATCACTTTGCTTAATGGAAGCTTGAAGTGGTGGAACCCATGTTTAGTCTCCAGAGCCAAGTTCCGGTCAAACTTTCCTATCTCTTCCATCATGCAGTATGATGTCTTTTGAGGTTATGATGGACATTATGGAGAGATCCAAACTTCCTTGCATTTCGAGGGTACAGTTCTAAAACGGTGTTCGCAGGCCGGCCGCTAGTTAGTACACCAGACCGAACCTATATGTAACTCTCTAGGAAGCTTCTGGATCAGCTAGTGTATAATCTTGCTACCTCTACTCTGCCAGATGGTGACTGGAGGGAGTCCGAGTAGTGTGGCGCGAGGTGAATTGTCTAGGCCACGTTATGTCAAGGATCTGGGGATATTCTTACCATGTGAACGCTATATCCAAAATTTCATTACTTCATACAGCGTGTCCCTCCCACTTTTCTTACTATTGAATATACCATGAATTGTCAAATAGAGTAAGCTTATCTGCAAAAAGATCTAAACCTCCCAAACACTTCCTAGTCCATTTCACAAATATACCTGGTCTCAGTTCTAATCTCAACGATGTCCATTTCCACTTGCAATCTTCCAAACCCCATGTACTGACAGATTCTTAGTTATCGGTTGATTCAACCACTGCTCAACTCAGTTGCCCAAATTATTAGCTATATGATTCCTTTCGCCTCAAAGGTGGTACTTGTGCATATGTCCGTTCCGATATTTCCTGTCGGAGATTTGGTAATTTGGAATCTCCTCTTTTCGACCTTCTCTGGCTTAAAATCTCTCTACCTTATTCTGTCAAATTCATCTGTTGTCTTTACCGTTCTCCTAACTCCACTAATCACTTGGAGCTCTTTGACTTCCTCTCTTTGCAACTTGACTTTCTCCAGTCCAACTTTCCTAACAGTGAGGTAATTTTCCTTGGTGATTTTAATGTTCACAACTCCAGCTGGCTTCCATTCTCTAGTCACACAGACCCAGCTGGTCGGGATGCTGAGGCTTTTGCAATTACTAATGACCTTGCAAAGATTGTTCATTTACCTACCAGAATACCAGACACTCCTAACCATACAGCCAACACGCTTGATCTTTTTCTCACAAACAGCCCTTCTAAGTACACGGTCGAAGTGAGTGGTCCTTTAGGTATCTCAGATCACAACTTGGTGATTGTCTCTTCTCCAATGGAGCCTTTATCTCATTTTTATTCCCAGCCTCGTGTTGTTTGGTATTATAAGAATGCAAAATGGGATGACCTGCGAGATTTCTTTTCTTCTTTTCCTTGATTGGATTACTGTTTCAAAAGTTCTGATGTCAACGTTTGCTTAGATCTTGTCAATCAAATTTTAATGGGCTTTTTTCACTCCGTGGCTAAGTTATTCGGTCCCAGGCGTAAATAGCAAGGTTTTGCTCTCCAGAAACTGGGGTTTTTTTCGTCCAGCAAAACAGGCACATCGACCATAGAACACACGCAATTTACAGACACAAATACGGATAATGTATTCAATTACGGGCAACCCTGAAAAAAAAAAATAATAATAATATTCTTGTAGGAATGGAATCCTTTATTCCACACTCCACTTTAAAATCTCGTCCTTTATCTAAACCGTGGTTTTCCAATAAATGTGCTAAGGCTGTTCAAGAGAAGAATGTTGCATATTGTAATTGGCCTGTTTCCAATCCTTAAGTTTCATTTTCTGCCTACACCAAAGCTCGCACCAATTGTAAAGCAGTTATTAATCAGTACAAACTAGATTTTGAACAGGCTAAGAGTATAAAACTTTCTTCTTGTCTTAATAGTAGCCGAGCATTCTGTCTCTTGCCGAAGCTATTGGCCGTAGCTTTTGCCCATCTCTGCTCCCACCTCTGTGAAAATCAGGTGGTTCTTTTGTCATTTCAGCCATGGATAAAGCTGACCTGCTAGCATCCCATTTTTCTTCCAACTCATGTATTAATGATTTTGGAAAAACACTTCCCCCCATTTCCAACATGCTGTATTCAGTGCCTCCTGTGGTCTTCCGTTAAAAGGATATAAGGATTTTGACGAATCTTGATGCTAAGAAAGCTCCAGGTCCTAATGGTATTTCTCCACTTGTTCTCAAAGCTTGTGCTCCTGAACTTACTTCTGTTCTGTGCTGCCTTTTTTTACTTTCTTTTCCTTCTGCTTGGAAATTTGCTTATATCCGGCCAGTTCCTAAAAAGGGTGACAAATCCCTCCCATCCAATTATCGTCTCATTGCAATTACTTCTACTCTTTCTAAAGTAATGGGAGAAATCAGTTAACCGCCAACTCTTAAACTAGCTAGAATCCTTCCGTCTGATCAACGATCGCCAGTATGGATTCCGACAGTGTCGATCCACTGGTGATATTCTGACTTATGTTACCCATTTATGGACAAATTCAATGAAAAGTTTGGTGAAACACAAGCTGTTGCTCTTGACATCTCAAAGACTTTCGATTGTGTTTGGCATAAGGGTCTTCCAAACAAGCTTCCATCCTATGGTTTGCCAACTGTGTTTTGTAATTGTTTATCCAGTTCTCTCTGACCGCTCACTGAGGATGATGGTAGATGGCTCTCTATCTTCTAACTTCGCCACTAATGCTGGTTTACCCCAAGGTTCAGTCCTTTCCCCCCACTCTTTTCCTCTTGTATATTAATGACCTTCTTCCATTGACCGGAAATCCTTTCCCTAGTTTTGCCGACGATTGTACATTGCATTCCACTTTCCATTTTGAGAAACCTTGCCCTGCTCAATCGGCTTCAACTTCTCGAATATCTGCTACCAATTCCTTAAATGCCGATCTCCAGGTAATTCTCCAGTCGGGTAAAGACGACTTAGTTGATTTCAATCCTTCTAAAACTCAGTCCTAACTTACATCTGGCAAAAAGGATTCTTCAGCTCCTATGCTTATCTTTGATGACACTCCGATTTCTGGGCAAGATGATATATCTCTTTTGGGGATTACCCTGACTTCTAATCTCTCTTGGCACAAGCACATTACAAATATTGCTTCCTCTGATTCTAAAAAACTTGGTTTTCTCTTTCACTCTCTTGTTACTTTTCTTCTTTAAATGAACCGTATTTTCATACTGAAATAAAGATATGCTATACATTTGAAGTAGTGAGGCAAACTCGTCAAGTTAAACTGGTCTTCAGTCCATTTCGCCTAACTTCAGACTTTCCGGAAGTTACTATTTGGGAACCGTTTCGCCGCGTCAGCATGCCGTTGTATCCATCTGCCATGTGTCCTCTATCCATCCCCCTTTCAAAACTGTACAGCTATTGCAAAAATTTTGCAGTACCTTCCTGCTTATTTAAAAATGCATATAGCTTAATTTAATAATGTTTAAAATTTTTGCAATACCTTTCTCTGAATTTCAGAAGTAAATAGTTTAATTTAAAATGATGTATTTTAATATATCATAGTTAATTAAACTCTTACTGTTTGAAGAAGAAGAGCGGGACTTATCTCTTTTGTCCAGTCAAGATCTTTTATTGTAACAATTTTATTTTAAAATAAAATATAGATGATTTAATCGACCAAGTTTTCTTGCAAAGGTTTCTGTTGTGTTGTTTTGTTATTTAATAATTTATTTTTAATCACAAATCTATAAAATAAATGAGAACTCTTCGCAAATATCTTATATAAACTTCAAAGTTTCAGTATCTACCAGAATATCACTTAACCAATGAAGTGAAAAATTTATGCGATCGACTACCAACGAATTTCAAAGGATGCCAGAGTTGAGAGTTTTCATTGTATCATCATTATTATGTAAAAGTATTGGAAGATTGATAAATTATATTATCATGCATTTATAATGATTTATTCATTATACATTTATAATAATTTATTCATTATACATTTATAATAATTTATTCATTATACATTTATAATAATAAGTTTATGTTGCATTTTTATATTTTAAACTTAAGTACTTTATGTTCTTAGTTTGGGGAGACAAAATTCTCTTTTCTTAATAATTATTTAATTTATTTGTTATTACATTTCAATAAATGAACTCAAATACTTATTAGCAAAATTTCAATGATTAAGCTTCTTTTTTTTTATTTTTTCAATTTAATAATGAATGATATATTAGTATTAACATTAGTATTATAATGGATAAATGATGAAAGAAAGCCAGTTTTTCTGCAGCTGCCAAAAAATAAAAATAAAAATGATATATTTAATAATTATAAAATAACAGTAAATCGCCCAATTGATTATTTTCCATTTGTGAAATATCATAAACAAATTGTTTGCTTACAAATAACCAAAGTATGTGTTCTTGTGACTTAATTGAAATCGTAACTAAATACTGCTTATCTGGGACTGATAGACCGAGTCCAGGGAGAGTATTCTCTCCCTGGACTTGCTTAATTGGCCCTTGCGAGATATTGGATATAATCACCGTCCTTTCCAGTGAGTGGAAAAGGCCTACGTTCGAATCTCGTCAATGCGCGAGGAATTTTTATGGGCTTTTTCCCCCTTTCATAACGTGATTTTGAAAAAAAAAAGCATGGTTTCCTCTCCCGGAAACTCGGGTTTTTTCGTCCAACAAAACAGGCAGATCGATCACAGAATACTGTATATGCAATTTACAGACACAGTATACCAGCGCCTCAATGTTGATGTAGTAGGGTAGCAGATATACTAGAACCTTTTGCCCCCCCCCCTCCAAAGAGTGGATGATTTGAGATGACGAATAAGACCTAACTATAAAATTGCATGAAAATCCATCCATTAGGAGCCAAGTTATTGCAAGCGGACGGACAAAAGGCGTACATGGTGAAAACAATAGGCGTGTTATGCATATATGCTAACGCGCCTAAAAACTGACGTATTGATACGCGCCAAGTTACAATAAGTTACATTTATAGTATTATATATTTACTAATTTTAAAGTAAGCGAAGTTTATTAAAATTTTGTACAGTACAGTAGAACTGACGTTCAGGTGCCGTCCTACATAAGATACTACTACTACTAGTATTTCTTATAAATACTGTACAATGTGATTTCAAAATAATTCATTCACCCTCGAAAGTTCGTTTTAAAGAGATTTTACTATACTGTATATGCATTGCCAGCGAATATGAAGAGAAAAAGGGAACATAATCCGATAAAAATCGCATGCTATTTTTGTTTTTGGTCACTGCCTTGAGGTTACCTAATGGTTTTGCATTCTTCTGTGATGTTATCATGCGGAGAAATTCCATCTTAGATAACTGGATTAAGCTTGTCAAAAGCATATATAAGGGTAATACAGAAGACTGTTGTTTTTTCTCCTTTTACTAGGGTGGCAAATCATCTTTCTTGAAACATTGTGTAATTTAAGTTGACTTCTGCATTTTCGAAGTTTGCTAGTTCACATACAGTACTAGACGATTTTTTTTCTTTAAATTTTTTTCTCTGAACGAATGATTTTGTGTAGTATTTTAGAAGAAATTGTTGTAGATGATGGATGATGACGAAAACATCCAGGTTTTCAGTTATAAAATGTAGTGATCCTTCTTGCAACGTCATGTAGAAAGTTGGTTAATTAGAAATCCTTAAAAGTGTCGTCAAAACATTTAAAAGCTCACACACACACACACACACACACACGCCAAAGAAAGGTTCACTTTTATGTCTGAAACAAGAAACAAGAGAGAAATCATGAGCTAGCTAAGATGCAATGTGCAGTGCCACATAGGTAATGGTTGCAGTTTGGCTCCGTTTTGTATTAAAATTACATTATGAATCAACAGGGCTTACCTTTATTTTTTGATATAGGAAGCTTCTTTTCCAACTCTCCTTGTCCAACTCGCTAATAATTCATGGGGAAGGCGATGTCAATTTTGCAAAACATTGTCATAAAGTTAGATTTTGGAGGTCTAAACGGGCTAATAATTAAGGATCGATTTTTCTTTTTGGTCCTGTGGCTGGAATTTTGAGTTAAATTTAGGGGTCTAATAATTGGGTAAGGGGCGGGGGTGGGGGGTAGGGGTTGGGGGTTATTCTCTAGATTCCTTAAGTTGGACTAGAACTTTTCGGGGCATCATGTTCACAGGAAGAGAGTTACTCACAATTAAATTGTGAGTAACTCTCTTCCTGTGAACATGATGCCCCGAAAAGATTAATTGAGAAATTAAATTAATTAATTTAATTGAGAGTTACTCACAATTAAATTGTGAGTAACTCTCTTCCTGTGAACATGATGCCCCGAAAAGTTCTAGTCCAACTTAAGGAATGTAGAGAATAACCCCCAACGCCTACCCCCCCACCCCGCCCCTTACCCAATTATTAGACCCCTAAATTTAACTCAAAATTCCAGCCACAGGACCAAAAAGAAAAATCGATCCTTAATTATTAGCCCGTTTAGACCTCCAAAATCTAACTTTATGACAATGTTTTGCAAAATTGACATCGCCTTCCCCATGAATTATTAGCGAGTTGGACAAGGAGAGTTGGAAAAGAAGCTTCCTATATCAAAAAATAAAGGTAAGCCCTGTTGATTCATAATATAATAGAATATAGGAATTATCGAGCACGTAATAGCTCTCTAGTATCAAATCTATTAAAATTACATAACTCTCCACAATATAACCATAGTGGTAATTAAACAACTTCATTAAGAATAACATGAAAATATTTTAAAACTTAGATCAGCCACATACTTCACTTCGATCAAAAATCAAGAAGAACATATCTATCAAACTTATGTGCTGGTGACCGATGTGTACCATTTATCAGTATAAAGTCGTAAATGTAGCCTACCAATGAAAACTCGCATTATGTTTTTTTCATTTTTGTCATTTTCTCTGTAAACCCATATACTGCACATGAATACATTTTATATGGCAATATTCTTATTCTCCATCTGGCAAAATCATCTGCGTTCGCAGATAGCCCAGCTGTTATAATCCCCGTCCTCCTGCACCTTGTGGAAAATACCTGTGGAAAATACCTGCAATGACGCTAGACTGTTATCGGCTTCGCCGGATCCTCCACCGCCATGAGGAGAAGGATGATCAGACACAAAAATGTACAACTTGAGGATGCAGCGTCTGTACCTCCTATCCCCAGCGAGCTTATTAAGGTCAGCATCCAGAGGTCGCGCACACAAGAGCACAAACCCATCTGACAAGTGATGACAGTTGGGGTTGCTCTGAGGGATGGTCGGAGATTCAAGAGCACATGTCTCAAAATGATGGTGCAGAAAACTGGCTGGCTGACGATCATCTTTACAGTTTTGATAAGACACCTCGCCTCATTCAGTGGAAAACTGAATTCGTAACGACCTTGCCATTGCAGTTTGTCCTTAACTGTGGATGACGTTTATTGTTGTTTATGGTCCCTTTTAAGAGCTAAAACAAACAAAAAAAGTAGTTTAATCGTGGCAGAGACAGCAGATGCCCACATCTCTGCAGCCTATCAAAGTGGAAAGATTATTGTGGTTTTTGTATAGTTTCTTGTAGTAGTGACATGCCATTTGTCATTCCATTGAAGGTGTGGAATGGGTGAGCAGCTTTTTCAAGTGTGAATGAAATGCAGTTTAGTGTCAAATACAACCCCAAGATCTGTATGCTTCTAGGAGGGTTTTATTAATTCATGCAGTTTTCACAGCAAATTTATCAGGTGTGGTAATCAGTGTGAGGAGCGTAAGATCATCGGCATAAAAAAATATCAGGCCTGGGATCAGTAAGTGGGATAACTGTAAAAAAAGGGTCCAGATAAGACACCATCCTGTGCAACTCTGCAGAGGTAGATCGTATGTATGTTCGCCCATGGACAATAAGCTGGATTATTCTATTTTGAAGGGATGGGCTGAGTAACTGCAGAATATCTCCATTGCTCTGGTAATTGTCTAAAAGTAGCTTTAGCATTGCACGAAATTTTATAGAGTCGCATGCTATTTCAATATCTACATCAGCAAGCTCAGCTTCAGATTCATATGACGAGAGGGTAGAGCTGTTGTGGCTAGCAGATTAATCATAGTGGATGTGAAGGGAGTAATAAATTTGAGGAGTCCGATGTGGAAGATGTTGTTTAGTTAGAACAGGAAGAAGTGTCTTCTCCAGCAGTTTCTTAACATTCGAGGCATTGGAAATTGGCCAGTAACGCTTGATGGGAGTAAAGATTGAATTTTCGGTATGGGCTTCACAAAAAAGATGACCTGCAGCCGGAAAAAGAAATGGCTTGAAAGGATAGCATTAAAATTTTAGAAGGGGAGAACCCAAAATATATTTACTGAGACATTTGATTATAAATTGGAGGTTGATTTAATCTTCTATTACTACAAGTGATTCCATCTGCAGTAGTAGAAGCTAGTGTAGAATTAATGGCGGCAATAAACTGTTTCCTGGAGTTTTAAACTATGGTCAGTATATCAGACTGGACTTAATTTGGCAGTGTGTGGCACTGAGTATATTATTCAGGTTCGAGCTAAACCTGGAAACAGTCAGGGAACTGGTCAAGTTCAAGACTTGGGAGAAGTCAGACGGCAACTCAGATTGGGCTTTTACCCATACAGCAAGTTTTATTTGCGTAATGCTTAATTGCTTGAGATTTCTGTTTGCTAGAGGCTATGTGGACTCGAGAGTAAGCTTTCCAGTTAGTAGTTTGTGAATACCCCATGTTCTGTGCAGATGCTGTTTTAGTTTAAAGCTCATAGTAAAATGGGGCTTCACGAGGCATACACTCATGAGCCAACACATTATGATTACTACTATCTTCACGAGCGGACTCATCCCACAGCACCTAGGAGTGACGTTACCGAGCGGCGCAGCATATATAGTGACGGCATCCAGTGCAGAAGGTGTGGAGTCGATGCCACGCCTCGTGCAAGCGATATTAGGTAGGTGGTCATAATATTTTGGCTCACGAGAGTATGGTTCACTGCTTGGGGAAAGAAATATTAAGATAGAGAGATCACCAAGCTCTGGATCGAGGCGTGATAGTTCTGCAAAGGTGGGAACGGTATTCAGCCAACATGTAAGCGAATTCATTGAAAGTTCGAGATCACAGTTTTCTAAGACGGACCACAGGGTGGCAGAAGCAGCCTCGACACATTTAGCAGTATGCAAAAATCTGATCTCCTTGACACTATTTCTCCACTTGTCACTCGTTTGAAGAGGCCTGAGTTGGAATCCTGTCGATAACTGGAGGAATTTCTGAAAAGTGAAGCTGTAGGCGTAGGGAGTAGGGTTTCAGCGTGAGTTATTCGGGATTTTTCAGCTCGCTCTGCATGCAAATCAGCTGTGAACACACACTTGTACAAACATAATACACAATGGAAAAATATGGTTTAAGTCGCTGATCCTGAAAACTAACGACAACAACAATGAAGAACCTGGGACTAAATATCACTCTGATATTAGTCTGATTAAAAACACTGAATATTGGGGCAGGTATATGCAGTGGCGGATTAAGGATAGTTGGGGCCCCTAGGCAAATTATATTTGGGGGCCTCCCAAAAAATAATAATAAAAAAAAAAGAATAAAAAAATAATGAAAGTTAGGTGGCAAATAAATGAAATTTTGTACTTTTGAATTTTTTGCTTAAATTTTCGCTTAAATTAATCAAGATTTTCGCTTAAATCAATCAAGATTTTTATGATGTTTACTGAAAACATTAATCTATTTTAAAACACTATAGGAAAATGTCTTGGCTTGGGGCCCCTAGGCACGTGCCTCATTGCTTTAATGGATAATCCGCCACTGGGTATATGTAAACGAACAACAACTGGCTCGTGGTCTAAATTGAAATAAGTCTCTGGCGGGTAGTGAAGTGTGCAGAGGTAGGAGGCAAGGACTGAGATGCAGTTGTTTGCTATCTCTGGTCGGGAGTTGGTGGGTCAGTCATGAACCTATGCAAGTCTGCGCGTGTAGCACAGTGGTATCGTCACCGTCCTCCCCACGCCGAGTGGAAAAGGCCCCGGTTCGAATCCTGTCGATGAGGCGAGGAACTTTAGTGGGTTTTTTCACTCCGTGGCTGAGTTAGTCGGTCTCAGGCGTAGACAGCAAGGTTTTCCCCCCAAAAACTGGGGATTTTTCGTCTAGCAAAACAGGCAAATCGACCTGCAACTTACAGACACAACAACTGCAACCCTAGGAGTAAAAGAAGAGTTATAGCAGCTGAAGAAAGAGAATACTAAAACGACCTGCAACTTACATACAGGTTTATGTAAGAAATTACGGGTAACCTTAATATAATAAAAAATAAATAAATAAACCTATTCAAGCTAGGTTTGATAGCAGTATGTGCTGAACGTTAACTAGTTTGGACAGAAAAGTTGAAGTCTCCAAAGACAAGGTTTAAGGCGGAAGGATGAAACTTATTAATAATTCTATTCGATATAATGGTGTCAGATGAAGGTGATGAAGATATACAGCTATAACTTCCTCGCGTCATCGACGGGATTCGAACCCGGGCCTTTTCCACCCGGTGTGGTGAGGACGGTGACGATACCACTGTGCGCGCAAACATGCTAAGAGTAACAAATAGAGTTTCATATGCTGGTGTTTCGCTGGAAGCTTGATGAACAAGTGAGGCTAGTGGGCTCCTAAAGAAAATCGCAACACTGCTACCCCTTCGCTCAACCCTAGGAGTAAAAGAAGAGTTATAGCAGCTGAAGAAAGAGAATACTAAAAAATTCCTGGCCATTATCGAGCCAAGTCTAGTGACACAGAGGATATCAATGTCATAAGAGCCCTCATTGGTAGACTCGCCATTCTCTCCACACCGGTTGGAAAAGTCCTGAGTTCAAATCTAGTCGATGACGGGAGGAAAATTTATAGGCATGTTTCACAACGTGGCTGAGTTAGTCGGTCTCAGACGAGGGTATCGTAGTTTTTTCTCCCGGAAATTCGGATTTTTCGACCAGCAAACAGAAAATCGACCTCAGAACACACGAAATTTACAGACAGTATATATACGGGGTAACATGGACTTAGTCGCCGATTCTCCTAAATCCTAACAACAACAATGTCATAAGCGAGGAAAATTTGATCAACGGTATCAAGTTTGTTGCAGGCTTCTAATATGACTATGACTGAGAAAGCCTCAAGGATCTTTTTAAGCGCAGCAGCCTTAGTAATTCTGTTCCAGACAGGCTTTCGAGTTTGTCGATTGTTCAGGGCTGGAATTGAGATGGACGTCCGAGAACTAGTTATCATTGATGGTTGTAGACTGTGGTACCTGTACGGTAATTGTGCAGACTATAAACCCCATTAAAGTGCAGATATATGTGAGGGACAATACCAGTAGGGGGGGACACAAGTTACTTCACTGCTGAGTTACCAGGTAGATGGTTGAAGCATATGAGATACAATAAACGTTTGACTCTGTGTATAAGAAGTCTTCTCAAAAAAAAGGGGCGAGTGTCACAGACCGATAGATAGAAGGTCAGCTGATGGGTTTGAAATGATTTTAGTCACATTCGAGCTTGAATGATAGTTTTTCATTTGTGTTAGTTACACAGTTAAGTCTAGTCAGTGGCGGATTACCCATTAAGGCAATGAGGCACGTGCCTAGGGCTCCAGGCTTAGGGGGCCCCAAGCCAAGACATTTTCCTATAGTGTTCTAAAATAGATTAATGTTTTCAGTAAACATCATAAAAATCTTGATTAATTTAAGCGAAAATTTAAGAAAAAAATTCAAAAGTATAAAATTTCATTTATTTGCCACCGAACTTTTATTTATTTCTTCTTCTTTTTTTATTATTATTATTTTTTGGGGGGCCCCAAATATAATTTTCCTAGGGGCCCCAACTATCCTTAATCCGCCACTGAGTCTAGTGCTTTTAGTGCAGCAGCTATTTGATCTGGAGTCATGTGTGGTGCCAGCCTAGAGTCAAGGTTTTCTGTGCCTTTATGTTTTGTTTCATTGCTTGAAGCCTTGATGTCTTTTACGTGCTAGTAGCATAATAGCAGCGTGACCTTGACCTGGCTGGCAAGGATGGCTTATTTGCTCTTGTCGTGCAGCAATCTGAGCCCAGGTTGCAGTGGGAGACTTCCTCATAGGCATATGGGTAGTTAGTTCATCAGTAGGATAGTTTCGGTCAGAAAAAGAAATATTCTTTTCCACTTTTTTTTTTTTAGTCAGGGAAATGCTGCTAACAAAAGCTTGTTCCACCACGAGATCTAAATGTTGGCCTGAAGTAGAAGAATGCTGTGTTGGAGTCACAGGAGTGGATAATGTATTCGTAGACATTGAGGTGCACAGCTGCACCTCAGTACCTACGAATGGCTTGTGAACAGCTGCACGACCATTGGACCTGACTATTATGCATTCCTTTTGGACGAACATCTTTGTTTCTTTCATGTAAATACGACAAATTATATTTGATAATGACGTAGTAGGCGTCGATCGCTTCCTGCAGTCATTTGTCAGTTTGTTCCATTTTTCATTTAGACTCATCTCGATTCTCTGATTCAGTGTTTCCCAAACTTTTTTGTTCAATGACCCCTTTTGGCTTTGAAAAATAACCACGGATCCTCACATCCTTGCTCACGTAAATATAAGGTGTCCGATGATAGGTATCTAAAATTAAAAATTCATATCTCAGAACTGATAACAGAATTGATGCAAGTTTGTTGCATTGTTGAACCTGCGTTTCTTTCTGCGTTCGCGTGCAACATACACTGCCCTACCATTAATATCTGACACCTGCCTTTAGGCAAAAAAAGAGCTTTTATTGTGTCATATAATGTTTTGTGCTGAAATCTTTTGCTTTTATGACGGCCTTCAATCTTCGCGGCATACCCTCAACCAACTTTTTATGAATGTCAGGTGATATGTTCCTCCACTTGGCCTTTAACGCAGCCATCAGTTCGGCCTTGTTCTTTGGGCGATCTCGACGTGCACGTATCCGACGATCAAATACATCCCAAAGATGCTCGATAGGCTTCAGATCAGGACTCTGGGCTGGCCAATCCAACATTTCCACATCCATGTCCTCAAATCACTCTGTTACGACCCGGGCAGTATGGCATGGCGCGTTGTCTTGCTGATACAGGTATGTGCTTTCCCTGAAGTATTACCATAATGTTGGAAGTGCATATTTGTCCAGGATGTCCTGGTATTGCACAGCATTCATGGTTTTGTCGATAACGACTAATGGATCCAATCCAAACCATGAAAGGAGCCCCATACCATGGCACTGTCTTCACCAAACTACATTGTTGGGAGGATAGAATCAGGAAGGCTGTTCCCCTAGCATTCGCCACACCCAGGAATGGCCATCAGACTGATAGAGTGCGAACCTCGACTCGTCTCTCCATTGGACTGCTTTACACTGCTCTACAGTCCATTATTCGCGCTTCTTACACCATGTTAATCGGCGTCTAGCATTTGTTGAGGTGATCACTGGCTTGTGAACAGCTGCACGACCATTGTAACCCATATCATGGAGTGTCCTTCATATTGTACTAGTGCTGATATTAGTCCCAATACTCTCACAGAGGGTTTGTGTGACTTGAGACAATGGCAAATTACAATTTGGCACACAGTTCGCACACACTTCGCAGAATTCTTTTGTCCCGTTCTCTTACTTTTTTCAGGGTTTACCAGGCCGTTTTTTGGCAGATTCAGTCCCATTCCTCTTCAATTTGCATATGACGTCACTAACCATTGACCTAGGAATCCCCAGAGTGACTGCGATGTCTCATACAGAATGCTTGCTTATGTGGCATCCTACTATCATTCCACGTTGGAAGTCTGTTAATTCTGTTGAACGTGTCATATTGCATGCCCACTTTTGCAATTCTCTGTTCGAAGCCTAGTATGCATTATTATTATTATTGTATCGTATTGTTGTGTTGTATTGTAATATTTTTGTATTGTATTTTATTGTATTATTATTATATTATTTCTCCCTGATTGGGATTCCACCTCGTGACGGGTATTGCTACCAAGTACACAGGGTGGTTGTTGTTATGTCTGGTGTTACTGTTGGTCCAGGAACTCTCTGACTGTCCTACAGGTGTTCAGGATTGCGATTTTCTGTAGTTCTTTGTAAGTGTTCTCTGGGGAACCTATTGCTGCTAGGCTGTTATGTAGGGTCTTTGGCACCATACCTGTGGTTGACACGATGATCGGGATGGTCGTAACTTGTTGCATATGCCACATCTCTTTGATCTCCTGTCTTAGGTTTGTGTACTTCCTGATTTTTTCCCATGGGTTATCTGCAGCTTGCCAGTGTTGGGTACCGCTATTTCGATCAGATAGGTAGCCTTTTTCTTCTTGTCCACAACTGTTATGTCCGGTCTGTTGTGCGGGATTGTCTTATCCGTTATTATGGCGCGGTCCCAGTACAACTTGTGGGTTGAGGTCTCTAGTACTTCCTCCTGGGGTTCGTACTTGTAGTACGGTATCGAAATACCGATCATCTGGTATTTCCTTGCTAGCTTCTGATGTATTATCCTTGCTACTTGGCCGTGTCTGTGATCAGTTTGCATCCCGCGGTGATGTGTTGGATTATTATTATTATTGCTCTTATATTATTTCTCCCTGATTGGGGGTTTCACCTCGTGACGAGTATTGCTACCAAGTACACAGGGTGGTTGTTTTTGTCTGGTGTTACTGTTGGTCGAGGAACTCTCTGACTATATTGGATTATTATTATTATTATTATTAGCCATATGGTGCAAGGAAGACTGAGGCTTATGCTGCACCAGCCCAAAAAAATTCCCAAGTTAACCTGAGAGGAATCACCAAGAAAGAGACAAATGATGATATCCAGCTCAGGACCCTGGGTGTGCCAAGCCCATTCTCACCAGATGTGAGTCCCTGGGGTAATATTTATAGCAGGTTCTCTGACGTGTTGCATGCATAGGATCTGTTTCCCCATCCATGGACGGGAGTCCGGATATTAATGGCAGGCAGTGTACTTTGTTATCATACGTAACAAAGCGTACGTAACAATGCACTGCAAGATTTGACCTTAAACTGATTGTCGCTCGCTTCAGGGGATTATGTAAAATAAACATATCGCCAATTAAAGAAGTTTCGTGATTATTTTTAGCAAAACATTTTTCCTATAATTAAAAAATAAGTAAAATTCAAAGTAGCCATTACAGAAATATATCCACGGATCGATTGGTATCCGCGGAACACAGTTTGCGAACCACTGCTCTAATTGATTTAGGAATTTACTGTATTATGTTCCCTTTAGGACTGATTCCAGAACCCTTCATTTGTCTGACATAGCTTGTTGGGGTTATCATATTGCTTCCTATCGGTAGGAATAGGGAGCTGACCCCATCCGATCTGAATAGCTGCATTTTGTTTTTTTAACTGTATTGAAGCCATGAAAGTTGACTAGTTCACCATGAATTTCCTGTGGGATGCAGTTGTACCAAGAACTTATTATTATTATTATTTTTTTATTATAAACCTACCGCACTATCTGAATTCCTTTTCCGTTTTTGGGCAGATGTTACATAAACTACTAGAGCTTTGCTCTTACCGAATCCAAACACAACGGGGAAGGGGAGGATATTTGGGAGAAATTTTATAATCATCCAGTGTCCAGTGGTGATGTCCCTCAGTGCACTGCAATACCCCATCCGTGACAAGGTACAACGAATTGTACGTTCTGAAATGCCTCTTTGGTTACCGCTGTTGTACCGGATTATTATTTGACTGACTGTAGCGTTTTTTGTTACTCTGCTGAAGCCTTGTTGGCCTCACCCTTCAACGCTGTTCGCTGGTTGTTATTTGATTATTTAACCAATTTCTATACACACACAGTTATACCTAAAAATCCCAGCAGGATTGCAGTTTCCAGATATTTATATTGGCGCGTCTAGTGCCGACTACCATTCCTCATTCTAAGTCAATAACTTTTTCGTGTTGCGTATTTTTGCGCTGAATTGCGCACGTAGAGCACTTCTTTATGTCTACTCACCTGATTTATATCGCATAGTATGAATACATGATGCTTTTACTGAAGAAGCTCGTCATTTGATCAGAAGAGTGTGTATACCTAATAAAGTGGACACACACACACAGTAATTTTTTTTTTTTTAAACAATGAAAAATTTGTTAGAAATTTAACCACCGGTGACGAGTGCAGAGTGATTAATTTAACAAAATAAAAGAAAGGTAAAATTTTCACTAATCTTTGTTGATTATCTAATCTCCACGTCCACCATTATTTTTTAATTAGCAATCAAGACGGGGCATTACCCTTGCTGGTAGCTTAGTGGATATAATACAGGTCTATTATTGTTGTAATACTGTAATCAAGAAATCTGCTTATGCAATCCAAAGACCTTTCAAGTGGGTTACTTCATCCATTTCAAATTTTACGCAATTTTCTGACAGAGGTTCAATTTATGACGTTGCTATCGCCGTTTCTGCAATTATTTAAAGGCAAGTAGAAATGCCCAAAGTGACCAAGAAAGGGCAGTCTCCGTCATAATGTACGACACATGTCTTCTGCCGACCATAAAATTCTCGGCTCTCTCACTTAAGAGGCGTGCAAATGCTTGCTTAACATACCTGACAGATAGGAAACAGATACAGTGAGTGAATAAAATAGGTTACCTGCCTTTTGAATGACCTGTCGGAGAATCTTTTCGATAGATTACAGAGAGTGCTGGAAGTGGACAAATGACAGCACTTAAGTGAAGCGTCAGCATTTTTGCTGTTATCACCTGGCGTAAACGTGTTCAAAAAGTTAATTAGCCACGAGGCACGTATTCGAAAGCTCACAGGTTTAACACATTCAAAGTGCAGGAAAACGCTATTCTAAGATGAATTACGTTTCTTAGCAGGATAATTATTCTTTGTATTTAATAGCAGGCAAGTTCATCTAAATAAAAATAAAAAAAAAAAAATAACCTTAGTTCCCTTCTTCGTTTGCTATTCTGATTTGTGTTTTTAGCGTATCGTGGAACATCGCGACTTCCCGGGGTATATTCCATTACTCCCTGGGATATCCTGACCCACTAGTTGAAAACCACTATTTAACAGTACGCAACTAATGAACAGTTTAAATGCAATATACGCGGCAATCGTACTCGCTGATACCGTAACGTCGCCGGGAGGTACCGTAGAATGACGGCTGACATCGGCTGTCAGAGCGGATGGGGTAATTTTTAAAGCCTACGCCAGTGGTATCCAACCTTTTCCCGTAAGGGAAAAGTGGTATCCAACACGCCAGTGGTATCCAACCTTTTCCCTTACGGGAAAAGGTTGGATACCACTGGCATAGTGGCCGTATTCAAAGTTAGATTTGTTTCGCGGGCCGCACAGAGTGATTCGAGAAAAAATTGTCACATTTTCTATATCTTGTTACTCGTAAAAGGAAGTTTCTATTTTCGTGTTACCGTTTTTTCTTTTCAAGCTATACAGGGTGTCTCAAAAATACACGGCATAACTTCAGGAATGAGTTCCTCATATGTAGATAGTAAAAATATTTTATATCAACATAGTTCCGGAAATGTTTGGTTTCCGAGTTTTGAAGGTCTGTCTATGACACTTAACTGTTCACATCACCTTATAGTAATTGTTCAAATTGTCCACCTTCTTCCTGAATACAGGCCGCACATCGACATCTCATGGACTCGCGAAGACGATGCCAAATTCCTGGCATGTTTCGCATTGTCACACAACCTGCCACAATTCGATTGCGGAGAGTTTCCACATCAGCTACCGGAGTCGAATACACCAATGAATTTAAATGGCCCAACAAGAATAAATCTAGTGGGTTTGAATCAGTTGAGCGTGAAGGCCAGCCAGTTGGTCCACCCTCTACTTCAGGAATCGTAGATCTTGGTCGTCCTCTGTCGGCAGCACGAGGTGTAATGGTCCCATGTTCACAAAGGTGGCGACGGATACCTTCAAACGTTTTCCTGTCTGGACATCTTCTTTCTGGGAACCTTTCGTGGTACAAACGACGAGCCTCCAGAGCATTTTCGTCCGCCAAACTGTACATAAAGTGCTTATCCGTTTGCTCCTGATTTGAGTACATGGTCGGAGTGGAAAACCACCAGATTCTGTCAGTACCTTGTGATGAAGGAAATCACCTGCGGGAGATAACACATTCCGGTTAATAACTCGGGAACCAAGCATTTCCGGAACTATGTTGATATAAAATATTTTTATTGTCTACATATGAGGAACTCATTCCTGAAGTTTTGCCGTGTATTTTTGAGACACCCTGTATATATAAAAAATGCAAATTCCCAGCATTTTATGTGCAACAAATCTATGTCAGTGATTTATTTTTTAGATTTTATTAAAATTATAAAAATATGACTTACTTTTGTTTGTTTGTTTTTTAAATACTTTACTTTTGTTTCTGTTTGAAATACTTCACTTTTGTTTTAAAAAAAATACTTTACATTTGCTTTTAAATGCTCATTATTAAGTACAATACACAATAAAATTTACTAGACAAAACTTAAATTTCATGAACTTATTGAGGCTGGATATTTTTAAATAATTGTTCAAAATTTGGTTGCAAATTTGTGACGCCAATCTCAATACATAATGAAGATTATGTCCTGATGATATTTCTCGATGGAGTTCCAGGTCCTGATGGTATTTCTCCACTTGTTCTCAAAAATCTGCGCTCCTGAACTTACTCCTGTTTTGTGCCACCTTTATTCACTTTCTTATTCCAAAAGTGTTTTTCCTTCTGCTTGGAAATTTGGTCATATCCAGCCAGTTCCTAAAAAGGGTGACAAATCCCTCCAATCCAATTACTTCTACTCTTTCTAAAGTAATGGAGAAATAACCTAATCGTCAACTCTTAAACTATCTAGAAACCTTCCTTCTGATCAACGATCGCCAGTATGGATTCCGTCAGTGTCGATCCACAGGTAATATTCTGGCTTATGTTACCAATTTATGGACAAATTCAATGGAAAAGTTCGGTGAAACACAAGCAGTTGCTCTTGACATCTCAAAGGCTTTCGATCGTGTTTGGCATAAAGATCTAAACAAGCTTCTATCTTATGGTTTGCCAACTGTTTTTTTTTTTTTTTTTTTTTTGTAATTGGTTATCCAGTTTTCTCTCTGACCGCTCACAGAGGGTGATGGTAGATGGCTCTCTGTCTTCTAACTTCACTACTAATGCTGGTGTCACCCAAGGTTCAGCTCCTCCATTCTTTTCCTCTTGCGTATTAATGACCTTCTTTCATTGATCGGAAATCCTACCCATAGTTTTGCTGATGATAGCACATTGCATTCCACTTTCCAGTTTGAAAAACTTTGCCCTGCTCAATCAGCTTCAACTTCTCGAATATCCGCAATCAATTCCTTAAATGTCGGTCTCCAGGTAATTCTCCAGCGGGGCAAAGACAACTTAGTTGATTTCAACCCTTCTAAAACTCAGTCTTGTCTTATATCTCGCAAAAAAGATTCTTCTGCTCCTATGCTTATCTTTAGTGACACTCCGATTTCTAGGCAAAATGATATATCTCTTTTGGGGATTACCCTGACTTCTAATCCCTCTTGGCACAAGCACATTACAAATATTGCTTCCTCTGCATCTAAAAAACTTGGTTTTCTCTTTCGCTCTCGACGTTACTTTTCTTCCAAACAGATGTTCACTATGTACAGCGGAGCAATATGGCCTTAGTTGCTAATGCTCCTAAAAACCAAATAACAAACAACAAAACAAACACAAACTCTGTACAAATCGAAAATCCGCCCTATCATGGAATATTGTTCCCACATCTGGGGTGGTGACCCAAAAAACCCTCTCAGGTTTCTAGATTCAATTCAGAAGAGGGCAGTTAGATTAATTAATGACTCATCTCTAATAGAGTTACAGATGAGTCATTAATGCTGCATGCCTTTTCTACAGATGTTTCTGCTGCATGTCTTTTCTACAGATGTTTCTGCTGCATGTCTTTTCTACAGATACTTTCATGGTCACTGTTCTTCTGAATTTGCTTCTATAAAATCCGCCCTATCATGGAATATTGTTCCCACATCTGGAGTGGTGCCTCCAAAACCTGGCACCTCCGTAGCCAGGTGGGAAGGAGCAGCAGTGCGTAGCACACGCTTCTTGATTAGAACGGTGTTCGAGCCCGTCACCACCAAATACGGAGGATGCGGAAAGGTCAGGGATGACCACCGCATATCCCGGAGCAATATGGCCTTAGTTGCTAATGCTCCTAAAAACCAAATAACAAACAACAAACAATAACAAAACAAAGCCTCCAAAACATCTCTCAGGCTTCTAGATTCCATTCAGAAGAGGGCAGGTAGATTAATTAATGACTCCTCTCTAACAGAGTCTCTCCACTCTATCTCATAGACATAATGTGTCTGCTGCATGTCTTTTCTACTGATACTTCCATGGGCACTGTTCTTCTGAATTGGCTTCTATAATTCCCGCTCTCTCTTTCAAAACGGTCCGAACACGGGCTGCCACCAGCCAACATCCATTTACTGTCCAACTTCAAACTCACAGAACCAACTTTTCATCTTCCTCATTTATTCATTCAGCTTCCGTTTTTTGGAACAACCTTCCTTCATAATGTCAACAAATATCATCTTTCGTCTTCTCAACCTCCAACCCATGCACGTACTATAGGTTCTAATACTTCTCGTGTTTGTGGTTTAAAAAAAAATGCTCATCTGTTATTATGTTTCTTTTTAAATATTTATTTGATTTCTACGAGTGAAAAAAATCCGCTTGCAAACATGCGTTGATCTGAACAAAGTAGCCATTTTCATGGCATTTTCTTTTATTAGCGGAAAATATTCAGATGGGAACGCCTTGTAGAATTCAAATAGTTTATTTTTGCAGTCTATATACTTATTTTTGAATCATATTTTGGCTTGAAGATCAATAATTTAAAGTTCAATCTGGGATTGAAGTTTTCAGCCATAGAAGTAAATGAGTTCTCAAACAAAAGCTTATGTTTTTTCATGGGATTTTATATCGGATAATCGACTTTCAAACTTGTCAAAAAGTAATTTTAATAACGAAAGGCAACGATGCTTTGGAAATGTGTTTCTCCCTTAGCTCAGTACAACATTCAAAATGAAATAAATTGTCTTGCTCAATTGGGATTTAAATAATAACAACTTATTCTGATATGATTTGATGTCACCAAACAAATCAGACCAATTTTCCTTTCCCTTGTAGTTTTAAATTAAGAGCATTTAAATGACTAGAAATGTTATGTATGAATTGCAAGATCAAACAGCCGCTCCATATTTGATAGTTGTTTTATTGGTTTCCCTTTTTCTGTTTTGAAACATTCGGTGATGTTTCAACAGCCACATGAAGGCCATGTGATCTTGTAAAATGTACAGTTGAAATAACCACATTCATAACGAGTTGGAGATCTAATACTTTCCCATAAAGAGCTTCTTGATGCACAATGTAGTGAATTCCAATCGGAGTTTCAGCTCCGATGTCTATCATTTTCTTGGTTATTCTACCCATAAGCCCAATGTTTTTACCAATCATATTTTTTGCACCGCCAGTTGTGACTCATACCAGGTTTTTAATATTTAATCCTAACTTTTTGATAGATTGGCAAAAATTTACAAAAAGATTTTCACCTGTAGGTGTTCCGCGCAAACTCTGTAGATCAGCTAAATCTTCAACTGGTACAAAATTATCATTAATTTCACGTATGAAGATGAGGAGTTCGGCTGTGTCATTTACATCAGTATTGTCATCCAGTGCCACACTAAAATATTTCATTTGTTTTATGTTTCCCAAAAGTTGTTCGAACAAATTCTTTCCAATATCTTCTACTCTTCGCATAAGTCGAGACAAACTAATATCTTGTATCATTGTTCGTTTCTCCGGACAAATTCTTCCACAACTTTTAACAAACAACGCTTAAAAAATTCACCATCATTGAATGGTTTACTTTCAAAAGCGATCAAATGTGCAACTTGATAACTGGCAAATACAGCAGATACATTTCTTGACTGATACATTTTCAGTATGTTTTGTTGTTTTCTTAATTCGTTTTGTAACTTTGAACACTTTTCTTTTCGCAGCATTCCTTTATGTTGATCATAATAGTTATGATTGGAATCAGTGTCGTTTTAAATTATATTCTTTAAAAACTCACACAATCTCCTGACCCACCAAACACTGCTTTTTCGTGGTAATCAACGAAGAAATAGTCTTCAGTCCACCTTGGATCAAAAACACGACGCTCCAAATCGATTTTCCCCTTTAGAACATTTTTAAGAATGATTTTTTAAATTAATAATTAATTCAATGCAATAAACAAGTTATATCAAAATACATAACTGTATTTAGCATACATATGACTGCATTGAACCACATGTACATGTTTGATACAGTCGAGCTGGACGCTTGCATGCCTGTATATGCAGTGGCGATCGATGCTGTTTTAGTTCACTTTCCGCGCGGGCCTTATAAAAATTATTCGCTGGCCGAATCCGGCCCGCGTCCGTAGGTTGGACACTCCTGGCCTACTCCATGCCATCTTTAATTTATTTATGTATTTATTTATTATAGTCTTTGGTGGCCCCTATACATTTGTCCAAATCCACCTAATATCTCTTTTGCCGACCGGGCTAGCCGAGTGGGTAAAGTACCTACCCGGCAACCCAAAGGTCGCGGGTTCGATTCCCGCCTCGGGCTTGGATCAAAGTACTGCAAAAACCTTGGAAGGTGCAATATGGCCACAGAAGCCGATGCGCCAACAACTACCAAATCAAAAAAAAAAAAAAAAAAAAAACCTAATATCTCTGATCTTATTATACATAAACAAACCTGGAAAAGAAAAAAAAAAAAAAAAAAAATAGTGTTAGGTTTGTGTATGTGTAAGTATGAGTTTATGTTATACACAGGACACAGCCAGCATAAATAAAATAAATAATAAAAAATATATATATAAATAAAATAAATAATAAAAAATATATATATAAATAAAATAAATAATAAAAAATATATATATAAATAAAATAAATAATAAAACAAAACAAATAAAAAAATTAAAAAAATAATAAATAAATAAATAAATATAATAAAAATATATATTAATAATAAAATAAAATAATAAATCTCTCCTCCCCGCACAGGCATTCAGGAATCAAAAACAATGAAAAAAAAATAAAATAAAAATAAAAAATAAAAAAGAGAGAAAAGAAAAAAAGAAAAAAAGTCACCATCCTGGTACATGATCCCGCACTTAGTTACTTACGTAGTGCCATCAAACAGGACAAAAAAAAAATAAAAAATAAAAAAAACACGAAGACCAGGGTGGTTAGGAAAAAAAAAAAAAAACCTCTACCCTCTACCGAAATCTCACCCTAGCAATTTATCCCGCACTAGGTTAATTTCCACAGAGCCAGCAAACAAAAAAAAAAAAAAAACAGAACAAGAATAGGATGGGAGGGGGAGGGAGAGGGGGAGGAATAAAAATTCTATACAGTGAACAGTTATTAGTTTACAAATATCCAGGCTGATAACTGTCTTCTTTTTAGAAATACAGAAATAGCAAACCTTTGAAAAGCAACAAACTTATTATAATCTGACAAGTAATCATTTTCATTTTCCATACCTCAAATCACTAGGCGCCTCCATAGCCAGGTGGGCGGGAGCAACAGTACGTAGCACACGCTTCTTGATCAGACGCGGGTTCGAGCCCGTGACCACCAAATACAGAGAATGCGGAAAGATCAGGAAATGACCACCGCATATGCCCGGAGCAATATGGCCTTAGTTGCTAATGCTCCTAAAAACCAAATAACAACAACAAATCACGAATTACATTCTTTAATTCAGCTCTGTAATTCCCATACAACAAACAATCATATAATACATGGCAGCAAGTTTCTTCAACACCACATACGCAGTAAGGGTTTGACTTTAAACCAAAATAATATGATTTACTATTCAAAGAACCGTGCCCTGTTAACAAAAAAAAAAGAAAAAAAGAAGTTTCCGTACTAGGAAAAAACCACTTATTCAGTTTAAAACATGCAAAAGAAACATTTGGAATAAAAAGCCTGGTGACCTCACCAGTAATAGTATTATCCCTCCACCTGGCTTGCCACATTTCCATTAACTTAGCATATATTCTTTTCTTTTCAACTTTTGGATCAATGTTAAAGTCACATACAATGTTTAAGCATGTGAAATTATTATGCTTCCTAATATGGTAACAGAAAGCTGTATATAATATAAAAAGATCTAACGGCATGTGGCCCGCTAATACCTGCAGCGCATTTGTTGATACAGTTCTGCAAACCTTCTGAATTGCCAACAGCATTGTTCTTTGCACAGAATTTAATTTGGCTTTAAACTTAATCTTATTCACACAAGTTAGCAACACTGATGATACATAAGTCACTATTGGCAGAAAAACTGCCGTATAATAAACATTTAAAACTGATCTACGTAACCCCCATTCTGATCTAGAAATCCGTATTACTGCTGCACTAAAACTTAATTTTAGTCGTCAAATAATGCAAATGTGGAACAAAAGTTAACATAGCATCTAATAAAACACCTAGATACTTAGTTTGGGTAACAAATTTAATTTGCTTACATTTAACAAGATTTTTGGTGGTCGATTGATATCAAGGTGATCTTTTAACTAACATCATAACTGTTTGTTTTTTCTTCTGAAACTTTTAATTTATTTACAATGGCTCATGATGTTTGAAGAACCATTTCAGCCTTCTCTTCAATATGCCTTCTTGAGTTACCAGGCACACAGTTAAGCAGATCAACCGCAAATGCTATTTTATGGCAAACTGTTTGTCTCAATTTAAGCCATTGGTTCAGAACAAAATTCCAGAATAAGGGGACCCAACACAGTTCCCTGTGGGCATCCCCTAGACACTAATTTCCTTTAAGTTAAATGCTGTGCCCTTACAATTATCTGCCTTGAAGTTAAATAGCTTATTACAACCCGGTATATTTTCCCTGGACAATGGAGCTGTCTCAACGAGTAAAGAATACTCTCGTGCCAGAGTGAATCAAAAGCTCCTGCAAAGTCAAAGAACAGAGCAAGAACATATTTACTGTCTGCATTTTTAACGCAAATCACCAAATCATTAATCGCGTCCTCAGTAGATTTCGATTTTCTAAAACCATGCTGAAATGGCAACTCAATGTGGTGTAAATTCATAAAGTCACTTAATCGCCGGAAAATCAATCTCTCAAACAACTTGCCTAGGTTAGGTTAACAGCGATATTGGTCGAAAGCTCTTGGGGCTTGTTTTTTCTTTACTTAGTTTTTCAACAATTTCAGAAGGGCACATTTCCAGGAAACAGGAAATGTGCCTTCCAATAAACATTTGTTATACATATTAAGCAGAACTGGAGGATATACAGTGTATCGCTAATAACTTACTGATACTCAATTAAATCAATCCCCGTAGTTTTATCAACATTTATCTGTTTACTGACTACAAGTAACTCCTCTGCTGTAAAAAGAGAGATATCCTCATCGTTGACATAATCTCTATTATCTTTTTAAGTGATTAAAACTATTATAATCAGTTCCAGATTAAAGTACGGACCAGCAGGAATCCTACCCGGAGCGCCATTCTTTAAGGGTCGCCAAAAGCAGAAGCACAATGAAGCAAAAAAATATATATCCTCAGTAAAGGGCGCCGAAAAATCATTCTGTCCGGGGTGCTGAAATATATTGGTCCGCTACTGATTATAACCATTTTCTCTCAGCATATAGCTTGCCTTTACTTAACACTGAAGTGAGGCCGCAGAATTGTTTATTTCTTACGAGGGGTGATCATTTAATTCGCGGAGTGGTGCAAGATCTTATCTTAATCGTCATCATCTGAATCTTCCGTGGATTTCTCTTTCTCGAAGTACATTCCCTTGAACTTTGCACACTTTCGCCACCGTCCCCCACGCATTAAATGTGACCCTGCAAGCATCGTTGTGTCGGACGCGAAACGCTTGCCTTTCACAGCTTTCTTCAGACGTGGAAACAGGAAGAAACCATACGGGGCTAAGTCCTGTGAATAAGGGGGATGTGGAAAAATCTCGGCACCACTTCACACCGGAAGTGGTTTCTACCAAGATTCTCATTACCATGCACTTCCTACCAACTCTCATTACCATGCGCTTCATTCATCTCTTTTATTGTTTCCGATGCATTTAATCCCCCGTCTGACACAATAACGAATCACAGAGTGCTATTCAATCTGCATGTCCGACATGATACTTTTTTCAAAACGATCGTCAATGACGCGCGGAAAAAAAAACTCTCTTCACGCAACACTCTGACAAGTACAGTACTGGCATGTGCACACAGAGTCTGCTCAGTAGCAAACAGGAAAAGCACCTCCAGCGCCAGTTATGGAAAGTTCTCGCGGTAAACATAAAATCTTGCACCTTTCCTCGAATTAAGTGAGCACCCCTCGTAGATGCAAAATACTCATTCAGTTTGTTAGCAACCTGAGCAGGATAATGAACAGTTAAACTACCAATATAAACCACCGCGAATTAAATGATCACCCCTCGTAGATGCAAAATACTCATTCAGTTTGTCAGCAACATGAGCAGGATAATTAACATTAAACCACCGATATCGAGTGGACTCATGTGATTGATTCCCTTCCTTTTGGTGTTTAAATAAGTAAAGAAGTATTTGCTGTTTTTCTTCGCATCCTGTGCCAAAGATTTCTCATAATCTGCCTTGCCTTTGTGGTCGTCCATTTATTTTATTTATATTTATTTTATTTAAAATAATTGTTGTTATTGTTCATCCTACTGAAGTCAAGGGCAGAACAAATCGCAACTATGACTGCAATTCTCAGAAAATTCCAAATTTTAGGATGTGTAATGCGGTGTGTTAGCGGAGCATGAAGACGACACAACATTTACATAAATAACAAATTTTAATGAGCCTTATCTTCTATAAACAAAATTTATATATATACATACAAATTCCAAATTGTAATTTACATATATTGGAACTATGATACAAGACAATTCACCATCTCACACACATCGTCAACTATTCTCAAATATTCCTCGTATTGTATGTATAATTTAAGTTGGTAACACAACTCTACCTTTCCTTCTTTATTGGTGATCTCACACAATAAATTTCAATTATTGCTTAGAAAAAGCAATAGTTCTTTTCCTTTACATGTTTACACATATCACTTTACACCAGTTGTCTCTTACTTACCACAAATCACCAATTCCTGTCAAATCACCTATCTATCAAAATCACCCATCAAATCAATTACTATTTTTCATCACCTTATATCAGTCGTACTTACTGCAAATCACTTATTTCTATCAAATCACTTATCTACTTAACACATATCAAATCAATTAATATTTTCATCACTTTATATTATAATTTTTTTTCTTTCTTCTTTACCCCTTTAGTACCCTTACACCAGTTAATGGTCATTAACTTTATCTATAATCTAACCCAACTTAATAACTTAATTGTACAATCAAAAAGGATTTCCTTTGAATGAAACTATCAAACAATTCTCATAGAGTTTAGCTTATGAGTTTATGAGTTCGCTGTTCAATAAAAACTGGAACATACTTACGTTCTGTAATGGGCAGCTATTTTCATTTCTTTTGCACTCTGTTTTTTTTCTCCGTGGCACACAGGCTTCTCACAACCGTTTCAAATCTTTCTGGTGGTCTGTCTCTTCTTCGGGGGACTCGTGGACGGGACACTCCTTCTCACATAGCTATCTCGACTCACATATCTGCATACTTGGCTCACTCTCGACGGGACCGGACCCTCGACGCATCCGTAGTTTTCTACACATCTTTAACTTCAGAAATACAGCATGCGATTTCGTTGCTAGGCACGCCGATCAACCGACGACTGCACTCTCTCTCTCTCTCTCTCTCTCTCTCTCTCTCCACGCATATCTGCATACCTGGCTCATTATCGACGGGACCGGATCTAGACGCAAGTGCTGCTTCCTGCATGATTATACTTCAGAAATACAGAATGCGATTTCGTTGCTAGACACGCCGATCAACCGACTGATAGCCAATTCTACCTTCACTTTATACTTCAGAATACACTTTTTCACTCGTCCGCACTTGCCAAAAAAAAAAAAAAAAAAAACACTTCACGTTCTTTCCATAACTCTCTCGTTCTTTTTTTTTTATTTCTTTTCTCTCATATCTGACTATTTCCAAACTCCCAACTCATTCTAAAACTGCAAATCTAGAAACGCTCCATGTCCTCACCTCCTCTCCGCCCCACGCTCTCCATTTTTTTTTTGTTCATCTCACTTCCACTAATTCCGAATTCTCTCTCCAAACTCTAACTCTTAAACTTTCTTCTTTTTTCTGACTCACATCCGAACCCTTTTTCTTCAGCAGTTTGAACCTCTTCCCACAAGACCCTCAACCAATCCCAATACTATACTTAGTTTTTCGCTCTTTCCTATTTGTTAAAAATCTTAAGTAGCTATTTTCGTATTTACACTTTCCTTGCTAAATGTCGCCAACTTACTTAAACATGGCTACCCTGATGCTGTCTTCTTTTGACATGAACGCCAGACTGTCCACTCGCATGGCCAGATGCTGCTTAGATCAAACGTTCTTAATTACCTGTATCCACGGTCCTATTGTTTTGTCCTTAGTAACCTCTTTCTTGCTCGTACGCAAATGACCACTCCTTCCCTAGTACGGACCACTGTTTTGTTTACTTTCAGTTCATCCTCTTTGTACTACAGTACATGTTACTTCTGGTCTCCATTTAACTGCTATTTTAATTCGCACATTTATAATCTCCCTATTTCTAAATCCAGTATTTTCCAAACGTTAACATTTATCATATTCAAACTTAATAATCAAACCTTAATATTTACCGTATTATTTGCCCTACTTGAATTTATATCACAAATATTTTCATTTAATTTGTAAGAGTGTACTCTTCCACCTTGCCTAACCTCCTTTGTGAGTTGATTGCAGTCTAGTTTATATCAACCATAGGCTTTTGTATCACCTGATAATTTATATGCATCCCATCCATTTTTTTTTCTCTTCCACTTGTCTTATTAGAACAGTATTTCTTAGTTGGTATGAAAAGTCTAGTAGCTTCTAGTAATCTAGAAGCTGATTATTTCCCTGAATGTTACCCATTTAAATTTTTATTGATACCATCATTAGTTGGTCCCACTGTATTCTCCTTTACGAAAGCAAAAACCCTTCCCTTTAGCCTTGATGGTAGTTACATCTTTAAGTAAATCCCACATCAATACATTGTGATCACTGCCACCTAGTGGTTGTTTTATCTGCAGATTCTTAATGCATGAAGAATTACTGCTGATAATCAGATCAACAGTATTACTCATTCCTGTTGCCGCTTTAGGAATTCTGATGTAGGAAACAGGCATCCAATAAATCGACAAAAATCTTGCTAGTGTTTGAGTGACAAACTCACAAGTTCCAGTCAGTATCTGGAAAGTTAAAATCCTCCATTATAAAACATTCTGATTTACTAACCGGCTATATTTCTCTGTATAGTTGTTCGTTGTACTCATCAGAGTCATTAGGCCTATAACACATTCCTATGTGTTATAGGCCTAACATAACATAATCCCATTTTTGCTTTCACAATGCTTATGTTTCATCAGACTGACTCAACATTGCACTGTCCACCTATGTCAACTGGATACAATGCCTTAGATTTTATGTGCTTCTTAACTAAGAGCATAACTCCTCTCCTATCCTGTCTGTCCTTTCTGCACACATTTTACTCCCCGTATTCAAATTCTGCATTCATTTTATCTGGGTGCCACATCTCTATATCCCAACAATGTCTGCTTTTGATGATCTGTCCAGAATTTCAAATTTATCAAATTTCTTTACTGCGTTCCTAGCATTGGTGTATATGCAAGTATACATGCAACCGTTCTTACTCTTATTTACCCTAACACAGCCCATGTATTTACTTGTTACATGATGACTGAGAGCAGGCCTTGAAATCCTTGGCACCATGCTTTTCAGTCTGCTGCACGTTGCAATAGAAGCAATGAAGAAGCACTTTGACATCTGCTTGTGGCTATTGTTAATTTGTTAGTCTGTGTATATCACCCTCAAGCTAGCAGTTTTCCGACCCACCTAACGCTGCCTCGATGGCATCTGCAAATATTCTTGTTCCCTTTCTATTTAAGTCTATCCCATTCGTGTAGAAGCAGTCTTTCCTGTTAACAAGCCCAGACTACGCTGAGAAAATTCTACCACATGAGCCTTGCACAGTCTTCTCTGGGCCGCACTGATTGATAAAGCTCTCATCATGTACCCCCTCCTGTCGTGCTTGAGCAGAATCGTAGACACTTTCAAAGTTTACCCTAACTTGCGACTTTTTTTTCAACGTTGCCCTGTACTAGTTAAGTACATCTTCAGATGTCCTATTCTTAATGTCATTAGTGTCAATGTATAAAAGAATATCACCTGCGGGCAAGCCTTGGTCCTATTATATCGAATATAATATGAGGACAGGCAGACATACCTTGGTCCTATTCCATCTATCCTTTTTTTGCATCCTTTTTATTCCGCAATTTGCGCCCTGCAAACCGCAAAGCGACCACAGAACACGCGCATTTTGTATACATATTAGATACGGTGCTGATTTTGATGTTGTTATTCTTGTTGTAGGGTTTTAGGCCCATCGACAACTTAGGCCATATCGCGCCGTGTATATTATGCCTGTAAATTTCTTGCGTTCTCTCGTGATTTACTATTTTCTGGACGAAAACCTAAGTTTTATGAGAAAAAAATCATGCTACCATCGCCTCAGACTAACTAACTCAACCATATTGTGAAAAAAGCTTGTAAAACTTCCTCACGTCATTGACAGAATTCGAACTCGGGTCTTTTCAACAAATTGCGTGTGGGGAGGACGGTGATTATACTAACAGTTCTACCCACAAAAGGCTATATGGCGCAATATGGCCTAAGTTGGTGATGCGTCTAAAAACTCTATAACAGCCAACCAACCAATCTACCATCGCTTCTGAATCTGATTTTCCATCCATATTATTAACAGTTGTTCCATCATTGATATAGCACCTGAATGCTGTTTTGTGATCACTGTTGGTCGTAAGTGCGTTGATCCTTTGACGTGTTCTTTTATACTTGCACTAAATGTATGGAGAGCATAACTTCGAGACAAAGAACGGACTGCTGCGAGGTATAACAGATTTGAATTGATGCTAATTATATTTCCATAACAAGGCCGCCGTAGCCTAGTGGTCAGGCGCGCGGGTGCATAAGTACACGTGCCTTGAGTGACCAGGGTTCAAGCCTGTGACTGCTGAATACGGTGCTGTTTCTCGTATTCTCTTCTTGTGAACTCCTCTGACCGTTTAGTCGTTCCGGAGTATAAACAGAAAATTTATTTATTTTATCGATCGACCATAGTATTGCCTTTGCCTGGATGTTGCTTATTTATTTAATCAAACCCGATATACAACCTTACACGAAAACGCCAGGAGGGTTGCAGTTTTGGGATACTCTACCATGCCACATTTAGTCACTTAAATCTTTCATCTTTCCCACTGTCGCACTGAATTGCATATATACAGCATACCTGCATATTTCCTACCTGCTTTATATCGCATGATAACTGCGTCGTAATTCTGTTACTAATGGGCGCTCCATTTCTTGAAAAGGATGGGTGTGTCTAATAAAGTAGCCATTCATTGTATATGTTATAAAATTATTTGTTTTATTGTTTTAAACTAACAAATAGGACCCATTCGAATTTTAGATAAGGAAAATCAAAATTTATATTTGCTTATTTTGCTGTAAATTGGAAATTATGCAAAGATTTTCATCTACCCATCATTTGTTGTTATTAAAATAATTTTCTTCATGGCACCGCTATGTCACTCTTCAGGAAGGTGCACCTGAGTATTGCAGGCCTGTTAAGATAAATAATTAAAATTTCTTTTCCCAAAATTATATTTCTGTTAGTGATAAAATACTTAACACTATTAATACTGTTTCTCATCATAATGAACAATATATATTCCCACGCTGGTTGGAAAATACCCAAGTTCAAATCCTGTCAGTGATGCTAGGAATTTTTGGGGTTTTTTCACAATGCGGCTGATTTATCAGCTACTCTGTTCATATTTTTATATTTCTGTTCATAAGACTTGCATATTTTTTTTCTCTTGGAAACTCGAGATATTCATCAACCCAACAGCAAAGCAACCGAAAAATAGGCGCAGTTACAGACAATATATTGACGCCTCATAGCCTTATTTGCTTTGCCACCTAATCATTCACACCCAACGTGACCTAACAAAATATACTGTCAGGACACTATAAGCAATAATAGTGTGTGTTGCCGCCGTTGGTGATAATCATTTCTCCAACACGACGTGGCTAGAATTCGACACGATGAGGTGAGGAATCTGTGACGAACACTCCTTTCCAGCTCATCCCACAAATGATCAATTGTATCGAGAGCTGAGGATTTTTATGGCTATGTCCGAAGCATGAAATCTTCCTCATGTTCCTCAAGATACTCTTTCACACATTAGTTGCGTTGTCGTCTTGAAAGTGCCCTGTCAAGAAGAGTAAAAGTGCAACGTTGTTTGGTGTACTTGATCCTGTTGTTCACTGTGTCTTCCAGTAGAATCAGGAAGTTAGTTAAGAGGATGCCATGAAAATATGTCCCACACCATCAGACTGTACTGTGCTTACAAAACAGGATAGTTTCCAGTAGCTTATCTGGTTTCGTTCGCCAAGTATGCGCGCTCTTCGTCCTGTGCGGAAAAGGGTAAATGGGGATTCATCGGACAACATGATTCCTTTCCATTTCTCCTCCTGAGTCCATCCTTTGCGTTCTGGCGCCAACTCACCCCTATTTTCCAGCTTCTCCGAGAACAGTTCCTTTCATAAAAGTCTCCTACTCCCGTACTGCATTCTGATACTTTGTGATTCTCCACATTAATTACCGAAGTTAATTGCCGTTTCGGTAACGATTGCACTTGATAATCTGTTTCATACTTCGAACACCTCACTTCGTACCCTTACATTTTCGGTCATAGTTAGGGTTACCAGATTTCTATAACTGCATTAAAGGACACTCGAAAATAATTAATGCTACCACTCTCCAACTCTCACTCCACCCCAAAAAAGGAAAATTGAATGATTTTTTTTTAGTTAATAATTAAAGGTTTTGGTTTAAAAATTATAGTTTTCATATTGACTGTAAATATTTGCAAATTTTAATTTAATTTGGAATTTAAAATATTTAACAGTAAACCATGACTTTCTATGGGGAAGGATATGGATTGATATATAAGGATAATGAACGATAGGGATGATATAAAAAGCATGAATTGATCCAAATATTTTAATGCAAGTTTAGTGCAGTAATTGACATCAAGCTAAAGTAATTTTAGTAGGTGAAAAAAGGAGGAGGGGGGGGGGAACTTCCTGGTTTAATAGCTAGAAATCATTCACATTGAACATATTTTGTATTACTTCGAGCAGCCTTAAGAACTTCAGCATCATTTTAATTTTCTCAGAAAAATCTAAATAATTATCTTTAAAATTTAAGTAGATCATTAAATCGCTTTTTATGAGTGAAACTGAACATCTATTTCGCCCATCCCTCCACTTCGAGTTCATTACACTAAAAATCCTTTCTGAATTTGCCGAAATCACTGACACTGAATAAACATAAGAAATGACCTTGAAAATATTTTAAAGCTTAAAATCAACACTTTTCAAAATTAAATGCCATTGACTGGAAGTACCCGAACAAGTTTTAAATTTTTCAGAGGTTGACACAGTTTTATAATTTATTTTTCAGTACTGAAACCTCATCAAATAAATCATTCATATCCAACTTTAGTTTTTCTGTTAATTTAAAATATTCTGCTACTTCAACAAATGAGTCATAGTTCGGACAACCATTTTTAAAGCTTAATTTGCTGAGTTTCAAAAAAGGGGTATTTTCATTAAAATTAAATTTCTTTCCTAAATATTTCAATGCAGCATTATAAAATGCTTTGAAATAATTTACTACTGTGCTTTTAGCTACAGGATCTAATTTCTGAAAATGCTGATGAACTTGATACCCAAAAATTTCTTGATCAAGACGATTCTTCAATGAAATTTTTAGATCATTCGTTATATAAAAAATATCACTGGCACACGTTTCATTCTTTTCAAGCTCTTTTATTGCTTTGCAAATTATTTCGATCACATACATTTAGAAAGGAAAATGTAATCCTATAATTATAGGGACCTCTGTTGAATTTTCATTAACTTGAAGGATTTTAAAAAGCTGGTCGGAATAGTCTTTTGGTTTGCTTACGAAATAAAGGCTCACAGCCTTCCACGAAAACAAAATTCGTTCTATACATGGTTGTAAAGAAAGCCATCTAGTTGGTACGTGCCTTAACATTTCCTTAAGCTCTGTTTCGGCAAACTCATGAAATTTTTTAAGGTTATCCCTTCTTTTAGGCTGAAAAAGAAAAATGACCATATATTTTCGCGACAATATTTTCTATATCAATATTTAAATTATCGAAACCATATTTAGCTAAATTATGAATAATGTGAGCATGGCAGTTTGCTTTAATTACGTCTTCATTTAATTTCTTAATATTTTGGAATAAGGATTTGTTACTCCCAAAATTACAATTTGCATTGTCTGCATTGAAACTAGATACTCTTTGCCAATCCAATCCTAAATTACTCATTGAATTTTTTAGGCACTCAAACATTCCATCTGCGCTTTCATCAGAATTTTCAAAAAAATTGACTAAATAGTTTGTTGGACCATATTCTTTGTTGAAGTACTGAATTGACTGAAAGGAAACATTTTCATGTTCTTTCTATTAGAAGCATCAATCTATAAACAAAAAAATAATGGTGGGTCATTATGTTTTAAATCACACAAAACAATTTGCAATGCTTTTTTACCTAAAACATTACAAACAATGGCAGCAGATTTAGTTCTTCCACAGATATTTTTGGGTGCAATTTTTGAATCATTGTAAAGTTGAGAGTTCAATTTCATGCTACAATCCAATGAGTTATAAGAATGGTGATGCTTAACTGAATGATAAATGAGTTATTTCAGATACAGTAACTAAATCCTCTTCTTTCGTATTCTTTTTCGCAAGAAACTATCAAGAAAATTTGAAAGATTTGCCGATTTTTCAGCTTGTGAGTCTTTATGCTGAGTAACTGCTAAGATACCCAATATAATCAACTTTAAATACATTTCTGCATAGGAGACATCTCGCTTTATGAGGATCATTTGTTGAAGCTAGCCATTCATATTCTTGCTCCCAATTTTTGTTATAAGAACAAAGCTTTTTCTTCGTTTTTTGGGAGAAATTCCATTTTTGATGGCTAAAAAATAAAATATGTTTGTATATAACATGAAATATGTAGGTGTCTATAACCGTATAAATGAAATAGATAAATGTTTCTTTGTAAAGTTATAGGAAAAACAGTTTAAACAAAGCCATTGGACTCCATATTATAAAAAGTGATTTTTTTCCGATACCAATGATTTTGTTAATTTTATACCAGTCGCCTCATTTTCATGATAATTAGATCATGGCCACACAGGTGCAAGTTTTTATGCTTTGTCAAAAAAATATAATTTCATCGAGAAATGTGAAGTTAAGTGCATGGTGTTCATGAAACTATATATATGAGCCGGAGAGGCTAGAATAGGTTAAGATTATCTCTTTATGATTCATTTCTCAGTGGCGGATTTTGCATTTGAGGGGGTTTTTAACATATATCCTGTTAAAGCTTTGAAATGAAATTGTAATTTTTTTGTTGGTTTGGGGGCCCCTGCGCATGTGGGGTCCGAAGTGTACGCCTCCTACGCCTGTGCGGAAATTGGCCACTGCCATTGCGAAGCACAGGCATTGAAAAATTAAAATAAAGGACAAATTACGTCCTTTCTCGTTTCAATAAAGGACAAGGACAGTGTGGCTAAAATAAAGGATTGTGCTTTGAAATAAAGGATGTCTGGCAACCCTAGTCGTAGTTATGTCTGTTCACGAATGTTTTCTGGGCATTTTGGCATTATTTAAAGACCAGAGTAACAAGTCTTTGAACACACTGGATAACTAGGCACTTGCGAGGAAACTTGATTGAAGTCTTTAATGCTTTAAATGAATTGAGTAAACTTGATTATGATGGTATTCTCTTTTTCAGACAACGCACTCAAAGGGACATAAACTCATATTGAAGAAACGATTGCTGTAGGATAGATGTGTAAAATTTTGCTTTCAACCAGAGATTGTTGGAAATAAACTATCATCTGGTGATGTGGATAGTTTGAATAAATTTAAAGAATATAAAAATCATTAGAAGGGATGTTGTTGTTGTAGAGTTTTAGGTTCGTCAGCAACTTAAGCAATATCGCACTGTAAATAATATGGTGGTCCATTTGCCGTTTGATGAACGAAAAACCCAAGTTTCCAAGAGAAAAAACCACTACCCTCTCCTGAGACCAACTAACTCAGCCACATTGCGAAAGGCCCATAAAACTTTCTTGATTCTTTGATGGAATTTGAACTCTGGTCTTTTCCACGCAGTGCGGGGATTACGGTGTTTATACCAACTGGGCTACCGACGAGGGCTAGAGGGGATGAACAGATAAGGTGGAGGGGATGAACAGATAAGGTGAGTAGTGTCTTTTAATTTAAATTTGAAAAAATAATAATTAAATTTAATTTTTTTCTGTATTCAAACCACCTACTTCCACAACACGATGCTGTATAGCATATACAGTACAAGCCAAAAAGAAGGGAGGGAAACACTGTCTAACTCATCAGTCCATCCCCTCTAATAATATGCTTCATTCTTCCTTAAATTTATTCAAATCACACACTGGATGATAATTTTTTCCCCCCAATAATTAACTTCTTTCTGGCTAAAAACAATGAAGCAAAGCAAGCAAGTAAGCTTTGCTTCCTTGCATCATTTTCCAGTACTACTACTACTACATGTACTACTAAAAATAATAATAAATAAAAACTAGGGCACTTTTCCTCCTGCTCGCTGCGCTAGCTTCTCTTAATAAAATAAAATATTTACAAAAGCTTTCGACACCGTGTGTGTCTCTTCCTCAGCTATGAATACATAAATACGTTTCATATGGAAATCAAGAATGGTACCGCGTGGTCATGCTAGATAAACAAAGCGCGTGACGTGATTTATCTAGCAAGACCACGCTAAAACAGAAGTTTGTTTTACCACAGTAAAGCAAGCTTCTCTTACGTATTTTAGTATTTGTTACGTATTACCACGTAACCTGCGTCCCTCTTCTCCCATTGGCTGAATAAATATCTCTAGGAGAAAAATTATTTTAATGTATAGAAAGATAATACAATTTATTCATCAAAAGATTTACAATAAAATCTTTTGATGAATAAATGAATAAATAATACAATATTATCTTTATACATCAAAAGATAATACAATTTATTCATCAAAAGAGGAAATGGCTACCTACCTGATCGACAGAGCAGTGCCCAAAACCAGCCAACCTCCAGAAAACACATGAGGAAAAGATCAGGAAGTACTTAGACTTAAGATATGATGTCAAAGATGTGTGGCATATGGAACAAGTAATGACCATCCCGATCACCGTGTCAACCACTGGCATGGTGCCAAAGAGCCTCCATATGGCCCTAGCAACAATAGGCCTCCCGGAGAACACTCAATAGAATTCCAGAAAGCTACGATCCTGAACACCTGTAGGATAGAAAAGAGTTCCTCTACCAACAGTAACAATAATAATAGTAACCGAACACAATCAACCACCCCATGCACTTGGTACCAGTACCCGTCACGGGGCGGAAAAAATCCCATAAAAGAGGAGAAAAAGTTTTTTTTTTTATAATAATAAAGTGCAGCCACCCTCATTATTGTAGAACTTTAGTGTAGTGCAGCCACCCTCATTATTGTAGACTAAAGAGGTATGATTGTCAGGTGTGCTAAATGCACACCTGACAATCATACCTCTTTAGTCCAGTACATGGCTTTATAACGCTATTCTGCATGTCTGACGTCTTCGATAAATTTATGTGGTCAACATAAAGTGGCAAAGGAGTGCAAAGGTAAATTTTATATGAAATAAAACTCCTCGCGGACGTCACGGTAGATGAGATCGTTGCCTATGCGGTTTGCAACAAGGCTAGTTTAAAATTTAGTCAAGAAAAGAGGAATTTTTTTTTTCTTCTTTCACGAGGTGACGGAATTAGTCAATCTTTGGTGTGGATTGTGTTGTCTCGATCTCCCTCCCCGAAAATTCTGCTCATTTGCACCTAGCAAGAGAGACAAACCGATAGAATACACGAAATTTATACACATAATGCAATGACCCTTCAGCTTTGGTTGCATTGGCATAAAAATAACTGCAACAACAACAACAACAACAAAAAAAAAAAAAAAAAATTTCATTGGAATAAAACCAAACAAAGAAAACCTAGGTGGTAATGTACACTGCTGCTCACCAGAAACTATTTATGTCAGTACATGATCTTTTCATAATACTTGAATACACTGTGCTCCAATTATTGAAATGTTTATATATGAATGCTTTCTTTGCTGTCAATAGATGGCAGCAATGGCGAAATTTTAAAATTTGGAAACTTCACTTTAACGCACGATTCTGTATAAAGGAAAAAAATAAAAATAGAAAAAAAGAGATGACGACTTACAAATGAAAGATGCCATCTAGCTCTAGAATTTGGGGAGCTGTTGAAATACTTTTAGAAAACAATACGTGACTTTTCCTCTCTCTCTGCTCCATTTGTGGAATTCTAAAAACAAAGCATTAAGTAATGGTTACAAATTTGAAATTATAATTCCTTTTTTTTTTTGGAACTTACACACCTGTCTGTCTGTCCGTCCGCAACGAACAACTGGACTCTCAGTAGACGGAACGGATTTTATATTTAGACCTTTTTGGAAATATTTGTTGAATCGTTCCAAATTTCATTAAAATCATACAAATAGAAATCAGTCAATTATTTCTTTTCCACATAATTTTTATGTAAAAAAAGTTCATAGATTAACTGTAGTTCTTATGCACTATTGTTAGCCTTAGATTATATTCTTTTGCAAGACTCGTAAACGTGGTGCGCCTGTGAAGAGATACATACTACTACTACTAATAATAATAATAATGGAGTCACTGATTAAAGATGCATTGCAGGATCATCTAGACAAGACTGCAGCAATAATTCAGACACAGCATGGGTTTGTTAAGAGAAGGTCTTGTCTGACAAATTCGATTGGATATTATTATGTGGTTACAAAGGAACTGGCTGCAAAAAATAATTTTGATATCATATGCTTGTTGGTTATTTGGAGCATTAGCAACTAAGGCCATATTGCTCCGGGGATATGCGGTAGTCATTCCCTGACCTTTCCGCATCCTCCGTATTTGGTGGTCACGGGCTGGAACCCCGGTGTAATCAAGAAGCGTGTTCTACGCACTGCTGCTTCTGCCCACCTGGCTACGGAGGCGCTTGATATCATATACTTGGATTTCAGGAAAGCTTTTGACACTGTTGCGCATGGAAGACTGCTGTACAAATTGGAGCAGAATGGTATTAAGGGTAAGTTGCTACAATGGATAAAAGGATGGTTGAGTGGGAGAAGACAGAGGGTGGTAATCAACGGGTGCTGCTCTTTGTGGTCTAATGTTATTAGTGGAGTCCCACAGGGTTCGGTGTTGGATCCACTGTTGTCTATTTATCAATGATATTGATGAAGGTATATCAGGCTCAGTGTCGACGTTTGCAGATGATACAAAGGTTGGCAGGGTTGTTAATGACAGTAATGACAGTGTGCTACTGCAACAGGATCTAGAAAATTTGGGCAAATGGGCTGAGAAGTGGCAACTGAAGTTTAACCTTGACAAATGCAAAGTACTGCATATGGGTAGAAGTAACCCCAGAGAAACGTACCAACTGTGTGGTACTACACTTAAGGTGGTAGAAAATGAAAAAGACCTGGGAGTAATTGTGCAGTCAGATATGAAGTTTTCTGAGCAATGCAGACAGGTTCCAGGGCAGGTGATGGGGTTTTGTCAATGATATACAGGAATTTTGCTAGCAGGGAAAAGGAGGTGATTGTCCCTCTGTATAAGGCAATGATCAGGCCACACCTTGAGTACTGTGTACAGGTCTGGAGGCCTCATTTTAGGAAGGATGTAGATTTGCTTGAGCGTGTACAGAGAAGGGCAACAAGATTGGTGAGGGGAATGAAGGGATCCACTTACCAAGAGAGGCTTAAGTTCTGCAAATTGCAGCGGCTGGAGACTAGGCACCTGCGAGTTGATCTAATTGAGGTGTACAGTTCCTTGAATGTGTTGAGCATGCTGAATTCTGATGGGATTCTTCCACTTGTTCACATTACGAACCTAAGGGGGCATAAATTCAAATTGAGGAAAGACAAATGTAGAATAGATGTGCGGAAATTGGCTTTTAGCCAGCGGGTGGTTAATTGCTGGAACAAACTTCCATCTGTCGTTGTGGAAGTTGATAGGTTAAATAAATTTAAGGAAGAATTGGACAAACATTTAGAGGGAATTGTTTTGTAATTTTTTTTTTTTTTTTTTTTTTTTTTTTGGCTGATGCTGCATAAACTCATACACTTGCTTTCTTGCATCACATGCCACTACTACTACTACTACTATACGTACAGAGAGAAGAGACGCAAAAAAAAAAAAAAAAAGAAAGCATATGGGAGAAGAGTAAGAAACATTTTGCAGTTGTAATTAAACTGAACGGATAAGTTTAGAGAACGCAAAATTTAAGAGTTTCATTAACAGTTCTATGAAATTATAATCTTAGTAATTAATTGATAAGGAGTTAACTATATTTACTTTTCACTTCTATTAAACAAAGAAAAAGAAAAAAAAAAAACCCACTAATTTAAGAAAAATATTGAACGCGCCAGAAATGTAACGCACTGCGTACATTAACCAGCTTGTTAGTTTATCAATTCACAGTACTTAACTCTTTTATCGTTTACTTAACGCAGATCAACAAGTATTTTCTTGAGAAAAAAAAAATATATGTACGGGCGGTGATCATTTAATTCGCGGACTGGTGCAAGATTTTATGTTTACCGTGCGAACTTTCCATAATGGCGCTGGAGGCGCTTTTCATGATCGCTACTGAGCAGACTCTGTGTGCGCATGTCTGTACTTGTCGAGCTAGTGTTGCGTGAAGAGAGTTTTTTTGCCGCGTGTCACTGACGATCGTTTTGAATAAAGTATCATGGGGGACATACAGATTGAACAGCAAAGTGTGATTCGTTATTATGTCAGACAGGAGCATAAATGCATCGGAAACAATTAAAGAGATGAATGAAGCGGATGGTAATGAGTGACTTGGTAGGACGACCTTATTCCTGTGTGATCGAACTTTCCGGTGTGAAGTGGTTTCTCCATCAAGACAATACCAGGCCCCATACGGCTAATATTGAGCAGGCAGTGGTCACTGCCACAGGTGCAGGGTTTAGCCAAACCCCTCTTATTCATCGGACTTACTCCCATGTGATTTCTTCCTGTTTACACGTCTGAAGAAAGCTCTGAAAGGCAAGAGTTTCGGTTCCGACGCAACGATGCTCGCAGAAACACAACGGAAGCTCTTGGCAGTCTTTCGAAAAATGTCTTGCAAGAAGCATTTAATGCGTGGGTACAACGGTGGCGAAAGTGTATAAAGTTTAAGGGAGAATATTTCGAGGAGAAATTCACAGAAGATTCAGATGATGACAGTTAAGATAAGCTCTTGAGGCAGTCTGCGAATTAAATGATCATCCCTCGTAAAACATAGAGTACATATTATTGTGTTTAAAACAATCATATATTTCCATATATAGTATAATATTTTTTGTGGTCCATGGCCTCTACCTCAAAAATAAGCTAATCCGTGGTTTCCAACTCAAATATAAAGTAGTCCATTGTTTCCAGCTCATATATAAAGTGGTCCGTATCTGAAAAAAAAAAAAAAAAAGAAAAGCAGCGTGTGTACCCTGTACGCACAAAAAAATGTTCTATTTTATGTGATAACATCTATGGCGGCACTAGAGTAAAACCGTTTAAATTTTTGAACGGTTTCATCGAAACTTACGTATGCCACTTGGAAGGTTGATGTTGATAAAAATCTTTCATTTTATTCTTGCATAATATTACCAAACACTTTCTTGCATAATATTCTGCTTTTATTCTAGCATTATATTCTGCTTTTATTCTTGCTATAATATTATCACGAAATGTTATAGCAATTGTAAAACTGTTTAAATTTTTGAACGTTTTGATCGAAACTTACGCTACTTAGAAGGTTGATGTTGATCAAAAGAATCTTGAGAAGCAGATTTTATTCTTGCATAATATTTCTACCTGCTTTTTTGCATAATATTCTGCTTTTATTCTTGTATAATATTACTAACCTCTTTCTTGCATAATATTACTACCCGCTGCTTACTCTACTGAATCAACGTTAGAGTAAATCACTAGAGTAAAATCGTTACCAATCGATTTTACTCTAGTGCTGCCATAGATGTTTTCACATCAAAAAGTAGGGAAACAGTACTCTAGGTGACCAGAATTAAGGAATGGCGCCACATGTAGTTTGTACCGTTTGTTCGAATGGATTACTTAACTGATTGAACAAAAGGAAAACGTAGATGACATTTGCCATACCTTGATATGGAGGGAGCCAAAAAGACTCCTCCCATAATGTTTCTTTATGGCTCCTCCATATTATGCAGATTGTTACTTTTGAAGATGGTTATTTTTACTTTTGTAAGTTACCGTCGTCAAACATAACGTTAAAAGACTACACTGAGTGGACAGAAATCATGGGATACCTACCTAGTAACGGGTAGGCCCACCTTTCGCCCGGATAAGGGCCGGCACACGGCGGGATGTTGGGTCCACTAGTTCACGAAAGCGTTCCACAGGTATTTCCATCCATGCTTGCTGCACCGCTGTCCATAATTCCGTCGCATTCCTGGGTGGAGGATCTAAAGCTCGAACGGACCTTTCCACTGCATCCCAAAGATGCTCCACAGGGTTCATGTCTGGTGAACGGGGAGACCATTTCATGGTGGTAAAATTTGCGGAATGCTCTTCAAATCATGTTCTAGTCACCGCGGCTCTGTGGGTAGGCACATTCTCCTGGCGTAAGAGTCCATTGCCGTGTGTGTGTGTGTGTGCACGATGACCATGAAGGGATGCAGATGGTCTGCAAGGATGGACACGTAACCTCTACTGTTCACAGATGCGTCTAGATGCACCAGAGTTCCCAACGTGTGCCAGTTGAACATGTCCCAGACCATCACCGACCTGCCTGAACCGTTTCTTGTTGACATGACGGGTGCATAGCTTCGTGCGGAAACCGCACGAAGCCATGCACCCGTCACGCACCCTCCCGTCTACTCAAAATAACGAACGGGTCTCATCGGACCATGGGCCCCGTCTCCAAGCTCCAGTGCCTATGTTCTTTCCCCCAGTTGAGGCCTAGAGTCCTGTGTCATGGTGTCGATACACGCTTGACACTGTCGAACGGGGATAGTGCAATTTCTGTACCACCTCCGCGATAGAGTGACCCAAGCGCCGATCACCCACTATGAACCCTCTTTCAAAGTCGGTTAACTCACGACGTTTATCTATACTGACATCGAATTACCGTCTACGTGAATGCAGTGATGCATTGTAACTACATTGTAACTCGTATATATCTGCCAAGCGGCGAGTTCGTCGACTAGCGAGAGGGATGACAGCGTCGCGTTGCCCAGGAACCAGGTATCCTATGAATTCTGTCCTTTCAGTGTATAACAGATAACAGTGTGACGAAATGAATTAGTATACTTAACTGTCACGGAAAGAAAAAAATAATAAACTAAGAAAAGTAAGTATAACGATGTACTGTATTTTAAATTAAAATAAAAGAAAAACCACCTGTAGATTATGAATGCCAGTTGGATAGACCCTTATAGGCACGGGTTCTGCACAAATCAGATATGTTGTCTCCAGCGGTACCGTCGCGGTTGCACAGTAATTACGATCTTTGTTCTTCCACATTTTTTTTGAAAAAAATTGATTTCTATTCCCATCGAGATTAGAACTCAGGATTTCTGTTTCCTTTTACACCAGCTATTATGCACTTGGTGCATATTCCGGCAAAGAACAGGATGATTATGGTCGCGATGGGTTGCTGTGTTCTGATTGTTCTAAACCAACCAAAAATTCTTTTTGCTCTAGACACAGTCTCCTCTCAGCTCTCTTCCGATTTAAAGTGAGTGCTCATTTTAATTCAGGAAAAGACTCTTAGTGCCCCCCCCCCCTGCCCCGAAAAATTAAATTTTTCATCAAGAAAAATTGGGGAACCGACTATACAGTACGCGCAATTTACAGATGCATTACACTGACGCCTCTTAGCCTTAATTTTTTTTGGTGCAAAAAGAAAACAAATGAATAAACCCTTTTTAAGACAGAGAGGTGGGAAAAACATGCATCTTTTGGTTTCAAATAATGCAGTAGCTTTTAATTTTAGAATTATTTAAAAAGGTAAAATTTATTACGTCAATATTAATTTCATTTATTTATTTCCTTCAGAGAAAGCGAACTTTCTTTCCAAGTCGCTTTTCTTGTTAACACTGTCTGCGGTTATGTGTTGTACGTAGCTTTGCACTAATATGAACGAAATGAGGGGTGAAAGCTGCAAAGAAAGATGACAGAAGTTTGAGTCTAATGCTGCTCAACCATTTGGAAAGCTATATATAATTCATGACATACTCACTACTTCCGCGCTGAAACCGGTAGTTGTATGTCTTCATTACGGAAGACATGATAAAGATACGTTTTATCTTTGCTGACCTTCTCTTCAGAATAAAGAATAGGAGGATGGGGTACAAAGTCCCCTATCCCATCTCTCTCTCTTTCTCTCTCTCTCTCTCTCTCTCTCTCTCTCTCTCTGGTCAAGCTGTTTTCACTCGAAAGCTCCGAAATGAAGGCTTCGTAATTTTTTTAAAGTTACGCAACTTTATATTAACGCACCGAAATAAGAAAAATTAATATATTTCTCAGACTGTTTTAATAGTTTACTAGTATGTACTAACTTCCATGAAATATTTGTGGGCAACATCTCGTCTGTGGAATCCCTGTTGATTGTACACAATATGACACCGACAATTGCTCTTCAAAATTCCTGATATCCTTAGATATTCTTGGACAATTTTTGACGAAGTTTCATCGAACAATACGACCAACTGTATAAATATCCATTCTCTCTGATCAACATTAAACACTGGCACTGCAAATTGCCTTCCTGTTTCATGCGATGTTCCAAAGGGTAGTTTCAAAGAATGTTGAGAAGATTCAAAATCAGTCATATGCTGACTCCCGTCTTGGATATGTGGAAGCATACCACCTATCCATGTTCAAATTCGTTGATCTTATTTCTGCATGATGTGTGGATTGTAAATGATACATTTAGAACCCCAATTTCTTCAACCCCGATAAAATGTATAGTGCTACCGCACGGCAATTTTGCATCGATATCTTAGGCCATATTGCGCCAGCGTGTTAGCGTTTATAAATGTGTGCCATGGGCCGATTTATATGTTGTGCAACTGAAAAACATGGAATAATCTATGGGAGAGGGAAAACTCTGTAGAAATTCTTAATGGCCCTTTTTTTTTTTTTTTAACAAACACTTTTCTTATACAGTACAATCATATGGTTCAGCATGGAAACTCCTTCTGATTATAGACCATCTTATACAAATTCATAAATAATAATAAAGCGCTCGAAGATTAATGTAAAACATGTATGCGTGTATACATGCAACTGTTCAGTGTAGCTGCGGCACCTGGAACAGAGTTCAACTCTGCCAGTTATCATTGTATTGTTTACAGAATGCTGTAGTTTGGCCAAATATAAATCACATGTGGTTTGTATGTGCCACCTTAACTGGGCAGCAGAAGCAAGGCGGTACCCATCTTCAGCACGAGGAAGTCGACCTGTTTTAACTTAATTGCCCAAAAAGGGGCAGATCCCGCTCCCACCGAAGGCAGTGCTAAATCGGTGATTGCCAGCAGGTTTCTCTGGTTGACCATATTAGAGAGAAAAAAAAGAAAGAAAGAAAGAAAGAAGTCACTGAAGTCTTCGTGAATTTCAATGTTACTAAGGATAATCCTGAAAAGGTTGCTAGAAGAAAGTATCCATTCATAATGATGCGTCGTAGGAATTCGTCGTAGAAGTTGTCAGTAACTGCCTTCTGTTGAAAACGTCAACAGAAAACTATTGAAAATGATTGAAATTGGAAACAGTTTCAGTCAAAACTTTTACATTGTCAGGCGGGCGAGAACTGCGGAACTTTTTTCCAGTAGGGAATTTCTAAAGTTACCATAATAAGAGCAGTGGAAGACAACGTGCACCCAGTCTTTTCGCTGCTGACAAAGGCGTGTCACTATTTTCTAAACCCAACTGAACAAGTTTAGATTTTATGGAACCGTGCCTATTGATGAGAAAAGACGTGTAAATATTTGGAAAGAACCAAGTTGAAATTTTCCGACCAGAAACAAACAGTATATTATCGATAAACTTGTATGTGATTCTACCCTTGACTGACGTGTTCCTACGATCTTGCCAGATGTTGATAAGGAACTTATCAACATCTGGCACCAGATACGACGTTTTTTCTGCTCTATATCATTTAAAGAGTTTGCATTAATACTAGCAAATTCCATCTTAATGGCCTGTGATGCATTAATACTAGCAAATTCCATCTTAATGGCCTGTGAGGGCCTCTTTCTCGTATAGAATTTGAAGCCAGTTCCCTCCAAAACGAGGAACAGACAAGTTGGCGTACTAGCTATTCTGTCATTGAGGGTTAAAAGTTTTTAAAAATATTAAAATCCTCTGATTTGCTGTTCTTTAGCATTCAGAGATCGAAGCATTCCCTTCAGTAAACCATAGCATTGGTTATAGTTGTTTTCCATGAAATGTCACCAACAGACAAAGTCCGGTGCGCACAGGTATGGCATCGAGATGGCCTGAAACATCGCCGAATCGAGAAACCAGGCTCTACTCAAAAATTCCCTAATATTCTTAGCAGTATAGTGCTTTCTCCTGTCATGGATAAATAGTCGGATTAGATCATTTGCTAATTGTTGCAGACTTCCGCTTGATGTTTGGAAGTCGGTGGTGTGAATAAATTTAGAGGATTGGACAAATTAGCAGTATAGTACTTTATACTTTGCGAAATTGTTAGAGAGTGTAGAGTGTGTTTAGTGTCAAACGGCACCAGGAGGTTTCTCCATCTCCACGTAGTATACACTGTGGGTGTGAAATAGAACACTGTCAATGCCAGAGGTTTAAAGATGTATGGATTTTGTATATGTGTAGTGTCGTGTACCGTTGTTCCTCTGGTCATTTAGCCTCTGGGCCCCTAATGGGACCAGTATTATAGTTATTTACTCTGACAGGTCCTGCCACCTATTTTCCTGAGATTTCAGTGGCTAGGACCTAAAAAAAAAACAAAAAAAAAAAAACGCTAGGGGTCAGCCAAAAGGAGTACTAGTTATGCGATTTGATGTTATTAATTTTTTGGGTGTAGGGCTCAAACAATTTAGAGATGATTCGGACGCTAGTAGTTGTAATTAAGAGAGGGGGAGAGACTGTAAGATTTGAGGAAAAGACAGAGATATGGGGTCCATAGAGAAGGTGCCCCCCCCAAATCAGTGGAGCAGGCCCATGCACAACCACTAGAGGGAAAAGATGGGAGGCGAGGGGAAGGAGACCATGGGTCACCTCCCCTCCCGCCTGGGGAGTGGAGGCTAAGAACGACATAAGTATAGCGTGGCTAGGAACGCCTAATTGCAGCAACTGATCTGTGCTGGTGGTTGTGCCGCACCATGCCAGCTAGGAACAGCCAACAGCATGGATGATCTTGGGGTCCATAAGGTTCCCATGGCCATACGTCCATCTGGTGGAGAGACTGTAGAACATGCAATTTATATCATTCGCTCACACACCTTTATTTTTTATTATTGTTAGAGAATAACTCACCATTTGTTTTTTAGTTATGCGCCAAATCAACTAAGACGCAATAAACTGTGTTTGTATATTGTGTTTATTCTATTGTCCATTTGCATGTTTGATGGATGAAAAACACGAATTCCATTAAAAGCCTTTCTTGAGACAGATTTAAGGTGAAGAAGTTTATAAAGGTTTTTTCCCTTCGGTTCGAACCCAGACGTTTTCCGCTCGGTGTGCTTCCCGTGAGGGTTGTCTCCCCCAGAATTTCAAACTGGACCTCTCCAAATGATTGATTGGCAAGTATCAAAAACGAATGACACACACACGCACGCACACACACACACACACACACACACCAAAAAGTAATCGAATACCTACACATTTCAGACAACTTTTTATTGATACAATTTTTAATGTGTTGTGAACCTTCGGCCTTAATTACACATATCCTCATCGGTCGTCGAACCAATTTTTGATATCAGGAAGGCAGAATTTTAGTCTGTTCCTCCTTTACAGCGGTCAGTTCACTGGCAGATTGCGAACGTTTAGCCTACCCCAAAGCAACGTTCATTCCAAAGCTGCTGTTAAAGTCAGGGCTTGAGACTACACGCCAGTAAAGCTGCATACCCGTGTCTTCAAACCAAGTCACAACAAACTTCACGGTTTCGATTACACACGTTAGTAAATAAAATTCTACGGGTATCCCCCCAAACTCAGTCACAGCCATCCGATCAGAAAACTGTTTACCCTAATTCATCACTCCATACACAGCTTCCTAACTTTCCGGGGATCGATTACGATGGGTTGTGCATCAGGCATATCTACAGTGTTTACTGCATTCTGTACTGTTTGGTCCGTGTGCTGCAGTTCCTCCGTAAAGTCATACAGTTCCCTACGTATTGTCGTACTAATATCAGTTCGTGTGACCTCCCCTAACTCTTGATTGGCTGTATTCGATGAGGGCTGATAGGATCTCTTTACTCTTTTGAGCGTCCTCGGGTTTCTTTCCGTCATTTTCTTCAGTCTGTCTGAATGTTTCAGACCGAAATTACTATGACGTTTCCATTTGGCGATTTCGTCAGTCACCCATGAAGCAGGTGTTGCAGTTTGGCTGTAATGGCCGAACAGATTGATGGCTAATATGGCATCCTATTATGACTGCGCCTACTCATCCACTGTATTTCATTCATTTGCTTACTTTTAGAGTGAGCGCAGGTACTTTTATACCTATTTCTGACACGTTCATTTTTCCCAAATCATAGGGATATCCGGATATCTTTGTTAGTATAGTCATAGTGTATGGTACTGTGTCATGATGGACCGGTTGATATTACGAGATATATTAAAATTAGGCTCATCTATTATTAAAACAGTTAATAACATTGATATCAATTTCATATTTGGCTTATTTTCAATTCTTCGGTTTCATTTTCTGCCTACACCAAAGCTCGCAACAATTGTAAAGCAGTCATTAATCAGTCCAAACTACATTTCGAACAGACTAAGAGTAGAAAACTTACTTCTTGCCCTAATGGTAGCCGAGCATTTTGGTCTCTTGCCAAAACTATTGGCGCCAACTTTTGCCCATCTCTGCTCCCACCTCTGTCAAAACCAGATGGTTCTGTTGTCACTTCAGCCAAGGATAAAGCTGACCTGCTGCATCCCATTTTTCTTCCAACTCATGTATTAATGATATGATCTTGGTAAAATACCTCCCTCCATTTCCAACACGTTCCATTCAATGCCTCCTATGGTCTTCCGTCAAAAGGATGCCAGAAGGATTTTGACGAATATTGATGCTAAGAAAGCTCAAGGTCCTGATGGTATTTATCCACTTGTTCTCAAAACCTGTGCTTCTGAACTTACTCCTGTTCTTTGCCGCCTTTTATTTTCACTTTCTTATTCCAAAGGTGTTTTTCCTTCTGCTTCGAAATTTGCTCAATGACTTTCGATCGTGTTTGGTATAAAGGTCTTCTAAACAAGCTTCCATCTATTGATTTGCCAACTGTTTTTTGTAATTGGTTATCCAGTTTTCTCTCTGATCGCTCACTGAGGGTGATGGTAGATGGCTCTCTGTCTTCTAACTTCTCCACTAATGCTGGTGTCCCCCAAGGCTTAGTTCTTTCCCCCACTCTTTTCCTCTTGTGTATTAATGACCTTCCTCCATTGACTGGAAATCCTATCCATAGTTTTGCCGATGATAGCACATTGCATTCCACTTTCCATTTTGAGAAACCTTGCCCTGTTCAATCAGCTTCAACTTCTCGAAAATCTGCTACCAATTCCTTAAATGACGATCTTCAGGTAATTCTCCAGTGGGGCAAAGAAAACTTAGTTGATTTCAACCCTTCTAAAACTCAGTCTTGTCTTATATCTCGCAAAAAGGATTCTTCTGCTCCTATGCTTATCTCTTATCTTTAGTGACACTCCGATTTCTAGGCAAAATGATATATTTCTTTTAGAGATTACCCTGACTTCTAATCTCTCTTAGCACAAGCACATTACAAATATTGCTTCCTCTGCATCTAAAAAACTTGGTTTTCTCATTCGCGCTCTCGGCGTTACTTTTCTTCCAAACAGCTGTTCACTGTATACAAATCACAAATCCGCCCTACCATGGAATATTGTTCCCACATCTGGGGTGGTGCCTCCAAAACCTCTCTCAAACTTCTAGATTCCATTCAGAAGAGGGCAGTTAGATTAATTAATGACTCCTCTCTAACAGAGCCTCTCCACTCTCTGTCTCATAGACATAACGTGTCTGCTGCATGCCTTTTCTACAGATACTTCTATGTGCACTGTTCTTCTGAATTGGCTTCTATAATTCCCGCTCTCTCTTTCAAAACAGTCCGAACACGTTCTGCCACCAGCCAACATCTATTTACTGTCCAACTTCAAACTCACAGAACCACCTTTTCATCTTCCTCGTTTATTCATTCAACTGCCGTTTTCTGGAACAACCTTACTTCATATGTATTTCCTGAAAATTACAGTCTACAGAACAAATATCTTCTTTCGTCTTCTCAACCTCCAACCCAAGCACGGTACTAAGTACTATAGGTACTAATACCTCTCTTGTTTGGGGTTGTCATAAAAAAAAAAATTATAAAAAAAAAGAAGTAGCGTGTGTACCCTGTACGCACGAAAGATATTTTATTTTATGTGTAAACATCCTTGGATTGGACGAGGTTAAAGGAGTTTAGTATGAAAAAAATCCGAACACGTTGAACACTTTAAAGCATTTATTTTTTGATCATTTATTTACTCAATTGTGTGATCATCGCAAACAGATGTTTGCGCCTTGAGTACTGCGTACAGGTCTGGAGGCCTAATTTTAGGAATGATGTAGATTTGCTTGAGCGTGTACAGAGAAGGGCAACAAGTTTGGTGAGGGGAATGAAGGGATTCTCTTACCAAGAGAGGCTTAAGTTCTGCAAATTGCAGTGGCTGGAGACTAGGCACCTGCGCAGTGATCTGATTGATGTGTATAAGGCCTTGAATGGGTTGAGCACGCTGAATTCTGATGGGATCCTTCTACTTGTTCAGATTACGAACCTAAGGGGGCATAAATTCAAATTAAGAAAAGACAGATGTAGAATAGAAGTGCGGAAATTTGCCTTTAGCCAGCAGGTGGTTAATTGCTGGAACAAACTTCCATCTGTCGTTGTGGAAGTTGATAGGTTAAATAAATTTAAGGAGGAACTGGACAGGCATTTGGAGGGAATGGTGTGATTTTTTTTTTGGCTGATGCTGCATAATAAGCTCATACACTTGCTTTCTTGCCTCACATGCCACTACTAGATCTCCTTTATATTAAAGGATCTCCTTTATATTAGAGGATCTCCTTTATATTAAGGATCTCCTAGATCTCATTTATATTAAAGGAGGCGACAAAGCAACTAAGCAAACCCTTAGCCATAATTATGAGAGCATCCTTGGACTCAGGGGAGGTTCCCACGGACTGGAGATGTGCAAATGTATCCCCAATTCACAAAGGGGGATCGAAGGGTGACACGAGTAATTACAGACCAGTTAGTTTAACTTCTGTTCCGGGTAAAATAATGGAGTCGCTGGTTAAAGATGCATTGCAGGATCATCTAGACAAGACTGCAGCAATAATTCAGACACTCATGGGTTTGTTAAGAGAAAGTCTTGTCTGACAAATTTGATAGGATATTATGATGTGGTTACAAAGGAACTGGATGCAAAAAATAATTTTGATATCATATATTTGGATTTCAGGAAAGCTTTTGACACTGTTGCGCATGGAAGACTATTGTACAAATTGGAGCAGAATGGTATTAAGGGTAAGTTGCTACAATGGATAAAAGGATGGTTAAGTGGGAGAAGACAGAGGGTGGTAATCAATGGGTACTGCTCTTCTTGGACTAATGTAATTAGTGGAGTCCCACAGGGTTCGGTGTTGGGTCCACTGTTGTTTTGTGTATTTATCAATGATATTGATGAAGGTATATCATTCTTAATGTCGAAGTTTGCAGATGATACAAAGGTTGGCAGGGTTGTTAATGACAGTAATGGCAGTGTGCTACTGCAACAGGATCTAGATAATTTGGGCAGATGGGCTAAGAAGTGGCAACTGAAGTTTAACCTTGACAAATGCAAAGTACTGGATATGGCTAGAAGTAACACCAGAGAAACGTACCAACTGTGTGGTACTACACTTAAGAAAATGAAAAAAGACCTGGGAGTAATTGTGCAGGCAGATATGAAGTTTTCTGAGCAATGCAGACAGGCTGCCAAGGGCAGGTCATGGGGTTTTTTCAATGATATATAGGAATTTTGCTAGCAGGGAAAAGGAGGTGATTATCCCTCTGTATAAGGCAATGGTCAGGCCACGCCTTGAGTACTGCGTACAGGTCTGGAGGCCTCATTTTAGGAAGGATGTAGATTTACTTGAGCATGTACAGAGAATGGCAACAAGATTGGTGAGGGGAATGAAGGGATTCTCTTATCAAAAGAGGTTTAAGTTCTGCAAATTGCAGTGGCTGGAGACTAGGCACCTGCGCGGTGATCTGATTGAGGTGTATAAGGCCTTGAATGGGTTGAGCACGCTGAATTCTGACGGGATCCTTCCACTTGTTCAGATTACGAACCTAAGGGGGCATAAATTCAAATTAAGAAAAGACAGATGTAGATGTGTGGAAATTTTCGTGCGTTACACTCCTTTGGTGGTTGTCGTTGTGTGGTTTTAGGGCATCAGCAACTTAGGCCATATTGTGCCGTATATAATGTCTGTAAATTGCGTGTGTTCTGTGGAGGAATTTCTGTTTGCTGGACGAAAAACCCGAGTTTCCTTGAGACAAAACCATGCTGCCGTTGCCTGACACCGACTAACTTAGCCACTTTGTGAGAAAGGCCCATAAAATTTACAAAATAGACATAAAAGTTAACAAAGTAGAGAACACAAGGACATTAGTTTATTTAGCTGTCACAGATGCTTCAACCACAGTAAACCAAATGGGTCTACGGTACTCTTGAGTTGATTATCCGGCTACGTCTGATGTTTGATCCTCATTTTCAACCTGCGATGAGATATAAGAATGTTAAATCTGAAGATGCGTGCTGCTTCTGAAAACAGAGTTTTTCCTCATAGGCGGCAGTTCGTCGCATTTGCTATTATAGTAAAATTTATTAATGGTGTCGGAATGTGTTTATTAACGTTCGGAATTCTATTGCACTCGTATATGAAACTTGATGAAAACTTTGCCTCTTGTTGAATATGACTTACAATAGTAATGCATTCAGACTGTGAACAATCGTAGTTAAGTTTATATTCTTCTTTTTAAAACTTTAATAATACAAAGGGTACTAGGAAAGTTTTGCAATATGACGCAACAATGAATCACAGGAAGCTGCTTGTTGCTGCATGTTGAGACATGTTCATACGTGCATAGTAGCCGCCGCGCCAAGTCGATGGGCTCAGTTATTCATTAGTAGTGAGAGTGTAAAGTGCTTGCGATGGCATCGTGGTCACGAAATGAGATAAGGACAGTTTTGCGGTATAATTTCGTGCGTGGTTTAACCATAGACCAGTGCTTAGAAGAAATGACTCTTGCACTAGATGATGATTGTCCACATCGTACAACGATATTCAGGTGGTATAGAGAATTCCTAAGGGGAAATTTCACTCTGGAGGATTCTGAGAGGCCGGGAAGGCCACGAACGTCAGTTACGGAGGAAAACGTTACTTCTGTGAGGAAAATGCTTGACGAAAACAGGCGAGTGACCTACCAACAGATAGAGGATACTTTGGGCCTAAATGCACCAGCAATTCGTTCGATTCTGCAAGATCATTTGCACGTGAAGAAACTTTGTTCTCTCTGGGTGCCGCATCAACTGACTGAAGAGCAGATGACACGACGTGTGACTTGGTGCCGGGAGATGTTAAAAAAGTTTGATAAGGGACAATCTCGGCATGTGAACAACATCGTGACAGGTGACGAGACTTGGCTGTACTATTACGATCTGCCGACCAAGGCTCAAAACAAAGTTTGGGTCTTTGATGATGACGACACACCCGTAATTGTCAGAAAATCCCGATCTGTAAAGAAGAAAATGATAGCTGTATTTTTCAAATCGCGTGGAATTGTGGAACGTGTCGTTTTGGACACGCAGAAGACAGTCACAGCTAAGTGGTATACTGAACAATGCCTGCCTAAAGTCATTGGATCTATGAAGAACCTGCGGCCAAAGTCAAGAATGGACACCTGGTACCTCCATCACGAAAATGCTCCAGCTCACCGCGCCAAAGCCTGCACCGAATATTTGACCACGACAGGACTGAAACTTCTCGAGCACCCTCCCTACAGTCCAGACCTTGCTCCCTGCGACTTTGCACTGTTCCCGCATGTGAAAATGAAGCTAAAAGGGAGGCGGTTTTCCAGTGATGAGGACCTTCTACGGGCTTGGGACAACGAGTGTGCTTTACTCTCTAGTGAAACTTGGCAGAACTGGTTTAAAGATTGGTTTCGGAGGATGGAGAGGTGTATTGAATGTAGAGGAAATTACTTTGAAAAAATTAAATAAACAAAGCTGTATTGCAAAACTTTCCTAGTACCCTTTGTAAATTTAAAGATAGGCATATTGTAAGTGAGGCTATTTTTTTATTACAAATTAAAGTTACAATGCTGATGCTGTATACAAACGACAGCGTAAAATATTTTATAAAAACATTCACTAAACAGTAAATGTGTTTAGTGACTCGATACCTCAGTCAGTTGTTTCGTCTATGAATCCTGAGCCCGCAGACTGAGTTCTAAGATTAGTTTTTCTGGCTTAAAGCTTGAAACTCTGAGTTCCAAGACTTGTTCAGCAGTAGATAATTCCATGATTCTTTCCATAATTCTTTTATGGCTGTGATGTGAATTCTGTACCTGGCACAATTAGCTGTATTGCTCTGCTTCGATGAATGGCTAATCCGAGAAATATATACTCGATTCATGGATCGTTTACCGGATTCGTAACCTATATTCTTAATCATGGCCAGAATATGGGTGCTGTCGGAAAATGGACTGCCGGATTTGTGAGATTGTACTCCATTTCGTAAAGGTGCAAGGTAAATAAACATTTTTATTTGTTAATCCAAAAAAAGAGAAAGAAAGTCAATGGGTTTTTAACTGTTACAACAGCATGGCACTGATCTTTTAGAACTAGAAAACTCGTATAAATTTTAGAAACAGTTGGACTTGGATGAAATCGGGTCACGGGATTCTCACCCTCTCTGCTGTTTTAGAAGTACCTAAATAAAACTGGTTCCTTGATGCTGGCTCATTAACACTAATATTGAAAACATATTTTTATGCTTCTTTTTTATATATTGAGAAGAGATAAGCAGTATTTATACAACAGCACTTCGTGGTGGCAAAGCGGTTATGATTACTTTTATGATTGATTCTGTTGTTCGGAATTTGCGCCAATGCAACAAACACCGTGAAGTAAAGTATATTGTGTCTGTAAATTACATTTTTTTCTTTAGCCGGTTTACCCGTTTTCTAGATGAAAAACCAGTGTTTTCGGGAGAAGGGAGAACAAACCATGCAACCCTCAAATGACTCAAATGCCTATAAAAATTGCTTTCATCTCGACTGGATTTGAACCCAGTGATCGTAACTACTGTGCCAGCACGAGAGCACTATGAAAAAGACTTTGGATTGAATTCCATCGACGTGCAATTCGATACCTAGAAAAAACTTTCGATGGAAAGTTTTTTTTTAAGCCGTGGCCGAGTTAGTCTGTCTTGGGCAAAGGGTTTCTTTTTCTCCTCTTCATAAATTCGAATTTTTCATCCTGAAATCAAACCATAACAGTTTTACCGTTATCCTTGATGCAAGGCTTCTGGGATGTTATTATTACCATTAATTAATACAAAGAACATTCGAAGAATATCCGGGAAATATATCAGAATAAATCTGCAGGGAATGGGAGAGGCAAAATGATGGCTTGCAATCGTAATCCATGTTCAAGGTTACTTGTGGATTCGGTTTTCGTTCCTGGTAGGGGAAAAAAGGTTGACGATGAACATACCAACGACAAAAAAAAAAAAAAAAAAAAAACTAAACTGCTTACACTCTCTGTTATAATAATAGCGTATATGATGAGGATTCGATGAATCACAGCCAAATACAGTATACAAACTAAAGCACTAAAGACAAAATAATTTCCCAGATTGTTTCCAACGATCTTACAATCGCCAGGAAAACCGTGGCCCAAAGGTGCTGCTTTTTAAACCACTTGCAGAGCTTTTTTTTTGTTTTGTTTTTTGTTTTTCTTCTACCCCTCTCTTATTCTATTTTCTCTAATACTACTTTAAATTTCCAATCTGACTGAAAATTTAAAAGAAAGAACGTATATATAATTCTTAATTAATGGAACAATCCAGAACACAATTCTCATCCAATTCTGGTGTCTTGAAATATTTCCTTTAGCAGATGCCGACAGTAATGAGCATAAGAGAGATCGGCTTACAGTCGTCCGACTACCAGATAAGACCCCCTGCGCCTCAAGACATGAACCACTATCGTGATAAGCTTCTTTGACTGGGCGCCGGCTACAAGTGTACACCGACCTTATCAACTTCGTCCGCCATCCAACCTAGGTGACGTGTCTCCTGACTGCCCATTGGCACTGCTACGGACACCGATGTAGCGTAACACAGAGGCAGGACTGTGACGAACAGCTAGGTTTCTAAGTTTGACAAACGCCTTCTGGAATAGTCTCAGTTGCCGCTTTAACTGTTTTTTTTCTCCTCCGCCCTTAAAAGGGATACTCATATCAACTAGAAACACCCGCGTGTAATTAATAGTGGATCTTATCTCAGAACACCCCTCGCCTTATCTCTTGAGTAGTGGAACTCCGGTTTACCAAAAGTTTAGTGTTTGTCAAACGTTACATAAACGAAGTCTAATTACATGTTGCAAGATCACTGCGAATATTACAACTGCTAATTGGTTTTGCTAACAAAGAATTTGCTGGTTTTCTAACCATAGCTTATGTTTTGAATATTAATTACAAACAACCGTTTTCTGTGTTACAGTTCATACGTAAGCTGAATGGAGAGATGTCGAAAAAAGGGAGAGAAAGAAAAGAAACCCCAGTAAAATTCAAACCGTGTTTTAGCAGAGATATTACAAGTGAACCAGGAGAATGATAAATAAATATACGGATTGTAGCAGCTTATGTAAATATTTGTGGATTGTAATGATCAAAGTTTTCCTAATCGTTAAACTTCTCAAGCAGTTCACATTTCTTCCCCCCCCCCCTTTTCTTTCAATAAAGCAAAACAGATGTGCTGACAGAGATATTTTACCGACTTTGTAATTAGAAAATTAAATTGACGTTAAAGAAATAGTGTTGATTTTTGGTATAATAATGAAGACAGGGCCGTAAGCAAAAAAAAGATTTCCACGTACAGAAAACGGAATGTCACTTATGCACATGTTTAAACTGTTGTACAATCCATGTGCTGTTGTTTTGATAGACAAATCAAAACAACAGCACAACTGTAAAAACCTGTATAGACAGTGCAAGTAAAAGTTAAAAGTTGTGTTGCTTCATAGTGTAGAGATGTTGTTCTACATCAATGGGAATATACATCCATCGATTCCTCTTTCTCTGTTCATATTAAAGAAGACTAGAAATGTGAGGCGTGTATTAGCGTAGATCAAGGATTAGTATTAGTGTTATAATGGCTAAATTATGCAATAAAGCGAACTCTTTCTACCTTTTCCAAAAGCAGAAAAAAAGATCATGCATTTTATAGCACTGGGGGCACTGGTATCTCAAATTGTAAAGCTAACGCCACGACTTGTTTCCCCATGCTCCACATCACGAATAAGTAACATTATTCGTTTCTCTTCAGAGAAGTGCTGCTTAGCAGTTCAACATAGGGCAGTCCTTGATGGTAGTCTTACAATTTTGAAAATCATTAGACAGCTTTTTTTTTTCCTGCCAGTAATGTAAAGTATGGTTGCATGGCCATTAAACTATATTAATTGCAGCAGGCTTAGAGCATTTTAAGCGCATTTAGGAAAATGCAGCCTTAGTGGGTAGCACAGTTGGTATAATCATGGTGGAAAAGACCTGAATCTGAATCCCGCCAATGATGCAAGGATTTTTTTTATGTGCCTCTTCACAACATCGCTGTTAGTCGGTTTCAGGTAAGAGTAGCATCGCCCCCCCCCCCCCCGAAAACTCGGGTTTTTCGTAGACATATTATGTGTGGCGCAATACAGCCTAAGTTGTTGATGCACCTAAAACCCTACAACAACGAAAAATGCAATGCTAAATATTCTTTATTTTTCTTCTCGGGACTCTATAATACTGACCCCATTTTTCACTCGGATATAAAATATATAGATATTTTCACGCAGTTACAAATATCATTATGCAGGATCTTGTTTTATTTTTATTTATTTAAAATTTTTTAGAACATTTTCTTCCCTATTGTACAAGTGAACTTCAATGTAAAATGCGCTATAGTTTCTGCGATAAAGAGTGGGATGTAGAGAAGTCTTCATCCATTCATACTGAAAGTAAATGAGGCGGAAGGAAGCTGGATACTTCCTCGGAGTGGCGGAAGGATTTCCAGGTTGTCGTAAATAATTATAAGCCTCTGTCCGGATGCCGTCTGATGCCGACTTTGTGTCATTTCCGATCGCTTTAGGACTATATCATAGGCGGTAAAAGCTAGCCTCGTAGCGGTTCCAATGATTCGGGCACGTGCTAAGCGTAATGACCCGGCTGACATGAATATTTCATCGGATTACAGTTCTGTGCTGACCATCAGTTCGATGAATCACCGCGAACAGACCCATTAAGCGGCCAACCACATGCGGATAGAACCACTTCACCAGGTAGGATAGCCGCGATGGAGGCAGCTGGCAGAGAACACACCGTAAGGTCTTTTGGGGTGCACGTGCGCAAAATGTCGGCCGCAATGGATTATCATGGTGGACCTGTGATTCAGAGGCGTCTCGTGCTTAGGATAGCGTCCCGAGAGTTCGCCTGGGGTTAGTATGATTTATTCTACGATTCTCTCCGGGAACTAGGATACACTAGGGGAATTGGGGAAACGCCAAGAAATGTCGCCTCTGACCTCAGTGATTTATTGTGAAGTTGGCAGTTTCGAGGCTATTGGCACTCAAGACTGTCACCCTTTTGTGAATCGATGATGTACGGATATGGACCAACTAGTCCCTCGAGGGCAAATGATGTGAATGCATAAATCTTCCTTTGGGGGCTTGATCATCGTGAGAAAAAAAATGGCGATGTGCTTCTGCATTTCCGCATTCTAAGTTTATATTTGATTATTTTTTCCAATAAAAACAAAAAAAAAAAAAAAAACTTAAAATACTTATCAGTGTTAGGAAATTTTCTATTTTATTTAAGGTTATATTGTTTCAACCAGTTTATATAACCAGTCAAGCAATTTATATAGTTTTATATTGATTTTTTACCGTTGATATTGCTTCATATCATTCTGCATATATTGTTTATTTATTTAACTCAGTTAGTTACATAACTGATCCCTGCACGGCCATAATGGTTAGGATGGTGACGATTGTATGTTATTTTGAATTTATCGTTATAACAGTTCTGTGCTGGCCACCAGTCTTGTATTATGTCAATGGCCAGCACAGACACTGTTTCAAATAGGTATCAGTTCCATTACCTGTTACTAGAGTTACATTACATAACAGCTTATGGGCCACTTATATTGATGAACTGAAGAACACAAAGAGATTAATTTTTATAATAGTGACATTTTATTTTATTCCAGAGTTTATTTTATTTTTATTATTTTTTATTTTATTTTATTCCTAGTTTGCTTCCAGAGTTTCCATTACCACAGTTTTGCCCACAATAGTATAAATTATATTTAAAATTTAAAAATATGTTTACAACTACTAAATTCGTTTGATCCCATTAACGTGCCTTTTTTCGCAGAGACCAAAAAAAGTCCATGTATCTTTTTGATGTGCGTTAATAGCTTCGTCTCAGAGGCTGAAATGAAAAATTTAACGAAATGAACGCTCGTTAATAAAATATCTCATTTTTTTTAATAAGAAAGTATGTACGTGATATTACCAATGCGTGTTACGAACTGAAACGGCATTCCAATGCGCTCCAGTCCATTTTGAGCTCTGCTTCATCTGTATATTGAACAAAAATGCAATGCAGTCCTTATAAAATGAAATATTTCACGAGTATTACATGACATATTTTATTTCATGCAATCCTGACGCATTTTCACTTATCTTACATGGCTGGCACTGTTGACGTGTAATGAAATTTAGAAGCAACTGATGTTATTTGGGAAAAAATTCTCTCTATCTCAAAATCTAATTACAGAGAATGGGTATTCACATGAGATTTCCGAACTTCCCTCATGTAACCTCTAACAACCATATCATACCAACCGTCGGGCTCCTAACTTTTATCGTCCCTCCTCCCTCGCGGTGGCAGACCTGGCTGTATAGTAGTTTTGCCACTGCTCTCATCTCTTCCCCCATCCTAAATTATTAATGTTTGTGATTCTAGCGTAAATACTCATTTATTTTTAGTTGTGGTAAATATCCTCGATTAAGTAATATAAATATAATTAGTCATCTTTTTGAAATGAGCCTAGCGACACTGATTAATTCACATTAATATCTCCTTAAAATTTTCTCTGTTCTGAATAACCAATTACAACTCGCTGCTAAAATTTATGATTCTGAAACTTTCCAAAGTTAGTTTAGCTGTTTCCAGAATAGTACGAGGTGGCCTAGTTCTGGCATTCTTTATTGATAATGATTATAGTTTCGATCCACATGAAATGTCTTGGCTTTTTTCATTCATTTAGGGTAAATTACATAGAAAAGTTGGAAAATGTTAAGTTTCTGCTCTGGACATTTCTGATTTATTTGAACTGTATTTGATACGAAGAGTCTGAGCAGGCTCCCATCCTATTGTCATTCGATTTCTGCACTTGGTAGGAATAGTTTCTTCTCTGCGCTACATGAGCAAACAGAGAAGAAACTATTCTAAATGTATGAAGGAGTTTGTTTATGAATGGGTACCGCACTTACATCATTTCTACTACCCAGGTAGTATGAATGCATCGTTTAATTATATCTCATATTGTGAATACCTTCACAACGAGGGCCGAGGTATTGCACTACATGTACTTTCAATAAGTAACGCTTCACTAGTGGAGATTACTAATGTTACTTATTCTCGGCGGATACCACCGCCCAGACAGCACCATTTAGAAGCTTGTTGGCTTACTCATTGTTGGATGGGCAGGTACCATGTTGTTGCAATAGTGACATCTCAGTTATGAAGTATAACTCCAATAAGAATAAGTAACATTAGCGTTCTCCACTGGTGAAGCGTTACTTATTCAAAGCAGTGCAATACCTCGGCCACTCGTTGTGAAGGTATTCACAATATGAGATATAATTAAACGATACATTCTTACTACCTGGGTAGTAGAAATGATGTAAGTGCAGTACCTATGCATAAACAAACTCCATACTCTTAGACATTTAGCCAAGAAATATTTTTATATATTCTATATGTAATGGTTGCTGGCTCTATGTTTCACCGAAATACACAACCAATAGAGTTCCTCAAGGTTCTGTTCTTTCACCCACTTTTTTTTTTATCTTATAAATCTGATATGATATGTTTAACTTCTGCACTGACATGTTTAACTCCTAAACTTATGAACACAAAGTGGAGGAGAAATTGTTGAAGTTAAACATAAGAAAGGCACCTGGGGTGGATGGGATCTATCCAGTTATATTAAAGGAGGCGGCAAACCAACTAAGCAAACCCTTAGCCATAATTATGAGAGCATCCTTGGATTCAGGGGAGGTTCCCACGGACTGGAGATGTGCAAATGTATCCCCAATTCACAAAGGAGGTTCGAAGGGTGACACGAGTAATTACAGACCAGTTAGTTTAACTTCTGTTCCAGGTAAAATAATGGAGTCACTGGTTAAAGATGCATTGCAGGATCATCTAGACAAGACTGCAGCAATAATTCAGACACAGCATGGGTTTGTTAAGGGAAAGTCTTGTCTGACAAAATTGATTGGTTATTATGATGTGGTCACAAAGGAACTGGATGCAAAAAATAATTTTGATATCATATACTTGGATTTCAGGAAAGCTTTTGACACTGTTGCGCATGGAAGACTACTGTACAAATTGGAGCAGAATGGTATTAAGGGTAAGTTGCTACAATGGATAAAAGGATGGTTAAGTGGGAGAAGACAGAGGGTGGTAATCAATGGGTGCTGCTCTTCGTGGACTAATGTTATTAGTGGAGTCCCACAGGGTTCGGTGTTGGGTCCACTGTTGTTTTGTATATTTATCAATGATATTGATGAAGGTATATCAAGCTTAATGTCGAAGTTTGCAGATGACACGAAGGTTGGCAGGGTTGTTAATGACAGTCATGGCAGTGTGCTACTGCAACAGGATCTAGATAATTTGGGCAGATGGGCTAAGAAGTGGCAACTGAAGTTTAACCTTGACAAATGCAAAGTACTGCATATGGGTAGAAGTAACCCCAGAGAAACGTACCAACTGTGTGGTACTACACTTAAGGTGGTAGAAAATGAAAAAGACCTGGGAATAATTGTGCAGTCAGATATGAAGTTTTCTGAGCAATGCAGACAGGCTGCTAGGGCAGGTCACGGGGTTTTGTCAATGATATATAGGAATTTTGCTAGCAGGGAAAAGGAGGTGATTGTCCCTCTGTATAAGGCAATGGTCAGGCCACGCCTTGAGTACTGCGTACAGGTCTGGAGGCCTCATTTTAGGAAGGATGTAGATTTGCTTGAGCGTGTACAGAGAAGAGCAACACGATTGGTGAGGGGAATGAAGGGATCCTCTTACCAAGAGAGGCTTAAGTTCTGCAAATTGCAGTGGCTGGAGACTAGGCACCTGCGCGGTGATCTGATTGAGGTTTATAAGGCCTTGAATGGGTTGAGCACGCTGAATTCTGATGGGATCCTCCCACTTGTTCAGAATACGAACCTACGGGGACATAAGTTCAAATTAAGAAAGGATAGATGTAGAATAGATGTGCGGAAATTTGCCTTTAGCCAGCGGGTGGTTAATTGCTGGAACAAACTTCCATCTGTCGTTGTGGAAGTTGATAGGTTAAATAAATTTAAGGAGGAACTGGACAGGCATTTGGAGGGTATGGTGTGATTTTTTTTTTTTTTTTTTGGCTGATGCTGCATAAGCTCCTACACTTGCTTTCTTGCATCAAGTGCCACTACTACTACTACTACTACTACTACTACAAGAATAAACATATGAATTAAACTGATATGTTTAATTCATATGTTTAACTCCGCTTAACACAACGTTCAAATCTTGACCCTATAACGCTCAGGTTTATAAACTTCTTGAAGGGCGATCGGCCTCTAAAGTTAGTTAATCAGCTGCTCGTCGAAAGTAACATCTAACGTGTACAATTTAGGGGCATTTGCCACGTAGTTATTCCACAGTTCTCTGATTGGGACAATTTAGCGGTCCCTCTCTCTCTTGATGGGTAGTATTATTATCATAGTATATAGATTAAAAACATGATAACGTGCAAATTTTTTCATGACACATTGTGACTCGAAATATACGAAATCCAAATTCTGGATCCCATAAACTTTTCCTTAGTTCTCTGAAATATTTGAATACTCTAGTTAACAGCAATACCGATATTAGCTTGTAAAGTAATGCTGTCTATAAATCGCATCTGTTATTGGACCATTCTTGATAACATTTTCTTGTAAAATCTTTCCTTGCTAAAGAAATGGTCTCATAGTCTTAATTTCTTTGACGCTTGACACACCCCTTACCTAATCACCACTCTTATGACTTTCAAATTTTAATATTATTTCTTTACTATCAGATAAATTCAGTTCATGATAAATTCAAAAAATAAAAAATGAATTTTCAGATGCAGTAATCATTTTATACGCTCAACATAACCACCACATCATTGTTACATGAATACAAAATGATTAAAAACTTCAGAGAAGTCAGTTTTATAAACTTGGGTAAACAATATGCACATATATATATACACTTGCACACACGCTTTGCCAATTCCTAATCTCGGCTAGCCGAAATTGGGATTATAATACACAATGGCATAATATGGTCTAAGTCGCTGATGCACTTAAAAGCCAGCATCTGTTATTGGGCTGTTAAATCAGACAGAGATGTCTGTCTGATTTAACAGCCACCCTGTGTTCCTTCACTTGGCTCCCTCTCGGGTAGCAAAGTTGGTAGAATCACCGTTCTCCCAACACGAGGTGGATGGAAAATACCCGAGTTCGAATCCCGTCGATGACGTGAGGAATTTTTATGGGCCTTTTTCACAACGTGGCTGAGTTAGTTAGTATCAGTGGAGGTTAGCATGGGTTTATCTCTCGGAAACTTGGGTCCAGCAAACAAGCAAATCGACGACAGAACACACGCAAATTATATACGTCGCGATATGGCCTAGGTAGCTGATGCGCCTAAAACCCTATATCGAAGAAACAACTTCACTTGGAATGTTACATAAGTTTGCACCCTGGGTCTTATTGACTCGAACGGAACGAACTTGACAGTGTTAAATCTGTGCAACAAAAAAAGCAAAAAAAAAAAAACATTAGCTCATATAATAAATATTCAAATATGCGAAAAAGTACTAAATAACGGGAAAAATAGTAGTAATAATAAAATATAAGGAATAACTAAAATTTATTTTTGCTCAAATAGACTCGATTGAACAGAACAGCAGGTTTAATAGAATTAAAAATAATTTTAAGTTGAAGCTCATATTCAACAACTTAGTAGCACATTAAGCACTCGGTTGTCCCTTTGCTGTGCGTTTCATCTCGAGAATAATAACTGATATTTTAATAATGATAATCATAATAAAAATAATAGTAAGTTTTCCAGAACTCCTTAACTCAATCCAAAAGAAGACAGTCAAGTTAATTGACGTTCCCTTTCTACAAACTTACTCCTTTCTCTGTCACGCAAACGTCCTGTTTATGCTGCATGCCTTTTCTATAGATATTTTCATGGGCAGTGGTCTTCTGAATTGGCATCTGTAATTCTATTGCCTTCTTCTAAACAAGTTTCAATACGTGCATTCTACCAGCCGACATGTGTTTACAGCTAAACTCCAAACTCATCTAATACTTTTTTCTTTTTCATTTCTTTCCCATACTTATGTGTTCAGAAACAAATTTCTTATCTCTCTGAAACAGATTCTATAAATTTATCTGTCATATGGCCGGCATTTACGCACAATGTGCCGAATTAGTTATTTTGTCTTTCGAAGTAGTGTTCCCATCTCCGATGCCCACATCTGAACTAATACTGAAGCAAGGCAATGCGTTAGATGTTATCGACCGTTCTTAGGGCAGTATATACCTTCCGGCTTCTGATACCCTCTTCATGCAGTGGGCAAAGTCGAGAGAGACAGAGAAGAGGAAATTATTGAACCTCATGACACTCGAACGATGAGATACTTTAACTAAGAAGTAGCTAAATATAGAAATCTTCCAAGTTCCAAGTGATTCCAAATCGTTATCCGCAGCAATCTTCAGTATCTGTACCAAACTGCACTGGTCTTTATGTCTTACATAAGAGCCAAGTAAACATTAAAGACCCTCTAGTTCGCTCAGCGTCATAAATTCGCTTTAATATTATAGCACTAAAATTTCTATTTCGATTATTACTAATACAAATACCGTTGAGCAAATTTGGTTGTCACAATGAATGGTGTTCCGAATCCAGATTTCCTAAAAAAGAAAACCCCAATATTTTCGAAAAAGTGCCACAAAAGTATATATATAAACTATGAAAAATAAATAAATGAAAGAGTAACATACAAGCTGTAGAAAATAATTACAGAATGGCTGCTGCTAGCAAACCAATTTGAAAAGCATGAATCGTTAGGTCCTAATGCCTGAAATGCCTTCCATCCAAAATATAAATTACACGACAAACAGAAATCCAAAAATAAATAGGATTATGCTAATTCAACCTATCTGGTTGAATCCTAATTCAACCTAATTCAACCAATCTGCGTATAATGATTAATTGATAACTACTGTAATACCATTAACGCCACATATCTACAACACGAATATAATAATTAACAGTTTATTCCTTTGTTATGCATAAAACATACAATTAAAATTTAAGTATATATAATATATACACGCTATGTTTTATTGGAAGAATCACCTTCCCCTTCTCCCGAAAAAGAAATCAAACGTAGCAATTTGCATACGGCTCTACTACAGGCTGTGAAAAGAGACGTATATATAAATTATTATGCCCACCTTAATAATGCGTACATAATAATTTAAAACAGCATTATTCCTTTTTGAAACCAAAAGCCATTTTTTTCCTAACTGTACAATCTTTCTTTGCTCCTGGATCCTGGTATTTGCACTCCAGTTGTGGAATACTAATCTCTTGGAGCAAAATACTTTGTCGCATACTATTATGCTTACTGACTGATTGGAGAATGGCTGGAGTTCAGGTACTTTTATTGGGATCCGTGATACTTTCGGATTAACTAAAATCCGGGTTATTATTTTGTGTGGTACTGTTACTGCCTACTTATCGAAAAGAACGAAATTAAATTATCCTCTGCCAACAATCAGCTTTGTACAAACGAAAAATTTAATTGTACTTAATTCTCAGTTTCCTCTATACAAAAGCACGTTCAGTTCTTAAATTTGCATTGATGTCAACCTTTCGGACCCACTCTGGATCCTGTTTTCAAGACAATCTGTTAGAAATAGAAAAATGAATACACAGAATTTATACATTTCTAAAGTTTATAGTGCAGCTTATAGTTTTAGTTTTATTTTAGTTTATAGTTTGTAGTTTAATTCTAAGTTTTAAACTTAGATTTAAACTGTTATGATCTTAAGAGCATAACCTAAATTTTGGTTCCAATTACCTACATTATTTTAAAGAAATTTAACATTTAGAGAATATTTAAAGTATAAAGAATAAATTCGGAATTTATTCTTTTGAAGATGAATAGAGTGTACTCTAACAAGTTAATGCGAAAATTTAAGTTCAACTTAAATTTCTTTATATTTTTATTGATCAATAAATGCTTTGTTGTTCTAACACCCATTCAACTTCTGGCTCTCGCGGTAGCACAGTGGTTATCGTCACTGTTTTCCTAGACCAGTTGGAAACGACTGAGGTCGAATTCCGTTAATGGCGCAATGAATTTTTTCTGGCTTTTTTTTTCTGGCTGAGTTAGTTGATCTTAGGTGAGGGTCGCATGATTTCTTTTTTCGGAAGCTCGGGTGTTTCGTCCATCAAACGGCAAACCTATCGAAGAATACACGCAATTACAGACACAGTTTATTGATGCCTCTAGCTTTAGTTGCTTTGGCGCCTAACACACACTTAACAAAACATTGAAATAGACTAATACCAATTAAACAAAATACTGATGAACACTCATTAAAATCTTTTTACCGAACAGCTGCCATCCGATAAATATCAGTCCAAAAGGAAGCTTTAGCAGTTTTTTGCTGTTCTTCTCCATACTGTGCCATTATTACTTCTTAAGTGCATCATGCAGCTTTACAAATTCATCAGCTGAAGAAATAAATAAAAGTTAATTAATGTACGCATGTGCATTAAATTTCAGGCGCATTACAAAATAATCATAATTCAAGATTTATAACAAAAACGGGGGGGGGGAAATAAAATACCGGCAAAAAGCAGCTTTTGTTCTCGAAGAGAGAACATTTCGTAACTGCCACATTGTCCATTTATTCATTCGTCCAACCAGCGCACGGAAACAGACATGATATACAATGCTTCAGCTACAATTTAAGGTATATGGATAGCCTATGTGACGTGTATGGAAAAAGTAATAATATTCGGAGGAGTTTTATTAATCAAATTTCAATCAAATTTTGGAGGCTTGACAAATCGCTCTAAAATAGTCAAATATAAAATTTTATGAAAATCCATCCACTGGGAGTCGAGTTATTACATGTGGACGGACAGACAAAGAAATAATTACCAGATTTCTTTTAAGTCCGATTTTAATGAAATTCGGGATGGCTCAACAAATCTTTTTTAAGGCCCAAATATAAAATTTTATGAGAATCCATCTACTAGGAGTTGAGTTATTACATGCGAACGGACAGACAGATAGACACGTTGAAAGCAATAGGCGCATTATGTATGTAAGATAACACGCCTAATATGGAACTTGAACATACTGTAAATGTAAGCAAGCTCCATTATGAGATATATGTCATGACCACGAAGGGTCTTTCATAAAATACAACTAAGATAAAGTGGTTTTTCTATTTTATTCATATCAGTGCACTACTACAAAGGTGCTTCTTATTCTATAATAAAAAAGACATCGGTAACCCCCGGTATTGATTTTAACATTTTGGCAATCAAAGGTTCAAATAACGCACAACAGCAGCCTTTTTTCAGATCCACATAGACAATAAGTATACGATGAATAGAAGGTTGCATAATAATGTACATACATATGTAAGGAATATTCGTATCTAAAATTAAGTAGAAAATAAAATCTTGTAAAATTAAACTGTGTAAGACTAAGCTTTTCGGGGTGTCAAACAAACCTGGTTGCATTTTATTGACATTAAACCGAAACCGTGTAAATCGATGGTCAGGTCGATTCAGTATTTTAACTGGATCGAATGCTCAGCGAAACATTTGGGTTTAGATAATTTTAAAAACTAAACTTTAAAATTATCTAAAAACTTAGATAATTTTAAAATGAAGACTTTTTCTAGTTTTGTTTTGTCGGTTTTATTGCTATTAATGTTTACCGTTTTTATTGAAGCATTGTTGTGAATTTTGATTTTATCGAGTGTTTTCGAGAGTTCTCTTTGACAATAAAATAATAAATGCATTCTTTCTTCTTCTCAGGCCTCCACCCTCAGTAACGTCTGACACTCAGTATCTATGATGCTGAGAATAGGTTTATTAATCAGGCAACAGGTTTATTAATCCTTCGCAGTGGCGCACTATGGCCATAGATGCCGATGCGCTTAATAAATCCCCAATTAAACAATCCTTCGCAGGCCCGACGAGAAGGGGGGGGGGGTACGGGTTTTGCAGTACCCTGTCCCCTCAATTCTTAGGTTGCCTGGCCGAGGCCTTAATATGACGTTTTTAAGTAACTAAATTCATTTTTAATAATCGGTAAAAATACTGCAAACTTAAAATAATAAAAATGGTTTTATTTTATTCATTTTTATCTTGTTGATTTATTGCAAGTTATCATTGACTTGTTGCTTTTAACCCTCACATGTACGATGTATACAAACACAAGAGAGGGACGTTCGTGCACTTTGCACTTGGGTGCGCGTTAGCTCTCGACGACACTGATCCTTCGTGTTTGTGATTTTCATCTGGACTTGCATTTAATTTATTGATTGGCTGTTTTCTGTCAGTGCCATGGGACTAATTCAACCCATTTCAGTTAGCCTGAGATCTACTAAACGAGAATGGGTTGAATGAGCCTAAAGAGCAGCCCTTGGTTCTGCACTTGAGTATTCGCTTTGCTAGCAGCTTTATAAGAAGCTCGAGTAAGATTCAAGAATCCAGAAAATTTTTGCAGTAAGCCAGTCAGCGATTCAGCTTGTTCCGAGACAAATTCTGACTTCAGATCAAGAGCATAGATTATCTTACATTCTTGGCATGGATTAAGGAAGTTTGATAGATGATATTTGATTTATTGTCCATGGAATAGTGAGTATTATAGTGATCTTAATAAATTTCCGCTGCATGTGCAGAACTGTATTATTTTGTGGATGGAGCCTACGCACCCTGTGCTTGAGACAATTGCCTCATCTCTGCCAGTAATCCTTAGTCGGTATTTCGAATACGGATTTATAACGATACTTATATAAAATGATTAATGTTCAGGTTTTGATGCATTTCTCTTCTACATATATTTCGCATTTTTCTTCTGTACTGGCATCTATTATAACATATAATTCCACCTCTTTATTCTAAACCGGCCGGAACTAGTTACAACCTCCAGTTCAGCAAATAAATATTTCTTCATGTATTCTCTCTGCTTCTGTTTTCTGGAAATTTTTATTAAAAATGCCATCAAATTTTCCTGTTTGGTGATTACCATAAAAAAAGAGAATAGCAATGTCACTTTAACTTGTAACTTTTCCCAATTTTTAATCACATTGTATTGTTTTCTTACCTTAATGTAACACTCCTGGCCGTGTCGCCATGATGGTTATTATTGTTCCTAGTACTTGAACTGTACTTAGTAGCAATAAAGATAATTTATTTATTTATTTGATTCGTGATATGTAAATTCTTTGTTTTATCAAGTTTGATTTGTAGCTCTCATTAGACTTTCTTTGTGAAGTGTGTGTTGTGCGGAAAAATACCTCCTTCACTACAAAATCATCAACGTTATTATTGACACATCGAGGTAATATGCAATTAATAAAAAACAAAGAATTTTTTAAATAAATTGGTAAAGTATGGTAACGATGTTCAATGCCCTACTTTTAAAATATTCTGAAATTCGAAACCAACCCTAAAATACAATATGACTAAGTAATTTCGAATGTAATATACCTTTTGTAACAAAAATCTTCATAACCAAAACTATCATAAGAAAACTCAACATAATTTATCTAACCGCAACTTTTGCGGTTAGATAAATGGTTATTTTGTAATATTTCTTATTCCAAGGCTTGTGAATTCCAAGAACCATAGTCTTGTGGTCAATGTGCTCATTGAGCTGCGCCCGTTGCGTGTTCGAATCGACATAATACCACAAAGTGTGGTAATATTTTTGTAAAGTAATCTATCCTTAAATGCCTGTCTCGAAGTAAAAACAGAAAATTTATTACTTTTAAAAATATTTTTAATGAACAAGTTCGAGGCTGTCACAAGTGTGGTCAATTGACGAACAATTACTGCCCATCTGCGACTGAGAAAATACGGCTTAGCCGTCTGAAATTAATGCACGGGACTTTTGGAACTTATTTATCAAGACAGCCTTTCTAAAAAAATGAAATAAAACACATGCAAACATTTGCAATGGAAGATTTAAAAAAGTTCGCCCAGAATTCGAAACGAACGTAGATTGACAGAGTATGATAGCTGCAATTGCGCCAGCTGGTAAGTTAACTTATGCATATAAGGGTTAATATATGGGCTTGCTATCGCTCACTTTTTATGGGACTTAAATGCTTTCTATCCAAATTTTATACCCGATAGAAGAACACGAAACTCACTTATTGCAGTGTTTTATTTTAACGGGTCTTTTTCCCTAGTTATTCAAGTGAAATATGAAGACGTCGTATGAAATAAGAACACGATTTTTAACAGTTGTCGTTTCTTAAAATGATTGCTGTTTCGTACTGTAGTTGGACGGAGCCGCTCAGAATTAAGGGCGTACTCATGGACAATAAATTGTGAAATCTAAGTGCCACGATTTTCTCATATTTTTTCCCACGTGACCCCCTTTACCTCTCCTTACCAATGCATGCTTATTACGATGGTCTTCTGTAATATTTGCCCGCAAATTCCATTCTAAATCACCAAAGATCATTATGAACTAACTAGAGCAGAATGCTGGCCTTCAAAGTTCTTTTCATCGATCAACGCAAATATCTTGTCAGCATCGATTTGTTCTCGCTCGATGAGCATCATTCTCTCGGAGAACTGAATGGTCACTGACAATAGCCTTATTCTGGCCACGATTCAATCCCTACATTTACCGCACACCCCATATTCTCTTCATTTTTTACAAAGAAATTTTCTTTTTTAAAGTATTCACATATCCGAATAAGAACGGAACAAAGATGAAAAGATGCGGTCTTTGTAATTGATTACAACGTACTTTAGAAAATATTGTGTGGTGTGCATTTATGCATGTTTTCGCATATAAAGAGCGATTGTAAATTTAGGAAACTGTTCATATATTACAGTTAAATTGTTCGAAGGTTGTCTCGGCATATTAAATACGCTCTGCAAAAAAAGAAATGCGAAGACTATTTCAGCTAGCAGAATTCGTCGATTAATGGGACTCGCTTCACAAGTTTCTCGTAGGAATTTTTTGTCTTAGGAATTCTTTTTAAATGTACAGAGTTATTCAAAACAGTATTAACAGTATACAGAATATTAGTATGGGTCATTATTATTAATAAGAAACAATTAAATTTCGTAAATTATTAATGCAATTATTACATGTAAATTGAATTTTGCTTTATTTATTTACTTGTTTCTGAAGCGTAGAGATCTTACAAGCCCGGTAGTTTTAGAAAAATAATTATAATGATAAAAATGTCATATATAGAAGAAGAAGAACTCTTTATTGTATACACAAGGCTCACCGCCGTACAAAACACCCTTCACGGCTACAAGCCACGGTTTAATATAAATATACCACTTACAATTAGCATATTTTTGTATAACTTAGAATTTCATGATCATTGGAATAAATCATTTGTAATATTCGTGAATTTTAGATACGAATAATTTTTTCTGCTTTGAAAATTTAGAATAGTAAAAATAATTTTATGTGCTGTGGGTGGTATAGTCGCACGCGTTACCTGATGAGTATTATATTAAAATGCTAGGAAAAATATCACTGAAAAGTCATTTCTTTTGATAATAATCGTTAAAAAGTATTTCGTTACTTTAACATTAAATAAGTAGATATTTAATAACTGAATTAAATAACTGAATTTTAATTCAGTGTATATTTAACGTACAGAAACGAATGAACTGATCCCAGTGTAGACCATGAACAATCTTTGCTCCAACTCTGTTATTCGACCTTAATTATATCTCCTTAATTTCATTTCATATGTATTATGCCATTTCATTTCTGTTGCGAACAATATAATATAATAGAAATACTATGTCATATTACTCCCTGACATATACTGCCATTTCAGAGAGAAGTGTATCATTCAGATTGATTTAAACAAATCAAATAATTCGGTACTAGACGTATTTACGATAAAGTGTGAATACGTTGGCACTACAAGTGGTGAAAGGAGACGCTTTGCTACTGGTTATTTATGGCTACCTTTCCTATGGGATGTACTTGAATGCTGAAAATCTCTAGAAATTAATAAGATTATCATCTTGCTGCAATTTACTGATGGACTGCTATTTCTCTGCTGTTTTTTCCTGTCATTTTATTTGGTATCGTTTATTTTGAGGCGAATTTCAAGTCCAAACGCATTAACAAATCAGAAATCCTGAACTGCACATTTAATGCTGAGTTTAAATTTTATGCATGTTTTGATATACGAAAATTTTGATCAATGCCACCTTTGATATTTTATGTCAACTTTCGTCATTTTTTCCAAGTGGTTTTAATTTTATACCCGTCAATGCTTTGTTTAGTGACTCAAAAATATGTTATTTTCACAGACTCATTCTAATCCACATAAGCGTTTTTATTTTAATTCGAAAATCTCTAGAAATTAATAAGATTATCATACTACTCTTACTGTATGTAATCATTCCTTATTGAATTTCTTTAGATGTTCTTTTCTCTCAGTTAGTTCTAGAAAATTATTTCATATTATTTAAGCTTAACAATACATGTTTTGCATATTAACATAAACATAAAATAGACCTGCATATCTTCATTCAGTAATACATAACAGCCTACAACCACCAACTTATATATATATATATATATATATATATATGATTCAGATCCCAGAACAGCATTTTGGGATAACTGGAAACCTACTTGCCTACTTTCCATCTCCTCTCAAGACTTGAATCCAGGTTATGCATAACACATATCTCGCTTCATTGTATGAATAAAGGGCGTTCTTCAAGATGGAATATTCTCGGCAACTCTCTTTGTTGCAGCTATGGACCCGTTTTCGTCATCCTGTGAAAACATTATTTCGTATGCGGATGACATAAAAATGTTTTCTCATCACGAAATAGCTTAGTTCCCTACACAGTCTCCCAGACAGCTACACACAATTAGCAGAAATAGTAGAGTATCTAAAAGATTAGGATTTCAGGTAAACCCATCAAATGGCGTTCACGTATAACAAACAAACAAAACAAAACAAAAAAAAAAAGACAGGAAGAAATATATGCATCGACTGACACGGAGTATTGCCCAATAGAGTAAGAAACCAGCATGATTTTGGCGTTATTTGGAACGAGCGTCTCTGTCTTTCGCTCAGTATTTCGAAACAACTTGCTCTAATTTATACAATAACCCTTCATGAGAAACAATATGAAAAACCTTACTAAAATCCAGATATATAATGTCAAGGTAATGTACCACATTTGTAATGCAAGAACGCCCCTTTCCAAACACATTCTGAGACCTATTTAGGATGCCATTTTTGTCGAAATCCTTCTGTATTGCATCTTTAACTATAGACTCTTACCGTACACAGAACTCATGTTCATTGGTCAATAATTGTTCATCACTTCTTTAGCTCCTCCCTTATGGATTGATGAAACGGTGAAGCTTCTGCAGTGAAGTCAAGTTTACCCCTGTAAGATGTGTAACGGAATAATCCCTGGATACAATGATGATCTCATTAAAGATCTCACTTGCCGCCTTTTTCGGTATAACTGGATCCCATCCGCCCGTGGGGTTTTACGCTCTCTCGTCCTCATTAGTTTTACAGATATTATTATGTCACATTTTACAAGGGGTTTAACTTAACTTCACTGTTCTCATGGTTCCACTGTGGTTTCAATAGTAAAGATAGTTGCAAAATACCGTTGAACTCTGTCGTCATTTAGGTCGAGTTCAACAGGTATTTTTTATTGTCGTTTATTATCTCCTTGATATTGTAAGAGGCCTATCAAAGTTACTCCGCTTTTTTGAATTCATATCTGAGTAGAACTCCCTTTCACTGTACTTAGCTCTCTTCCCATTCTCTTCCTCAGCATGGTTTATCTCTCGAGCGGATTCAATTACATATTCGCTTAGAGTTACCGTATGTAGCAATGTCACATAGTAGTCTATAACTATTCTATGCCTTTTTCTTTTGCTCACTAAATCTTTTAGATCTCTTTTCATCAATTTCCATCGTACGATTTCGTTAAACTGCATTTAAGTCATACGATTACAATTCGTTTGTGTGAAACGGGTCTTAGCTTAGATGCTATTTTAATTTTTTTTAATCGAGAATGATTAAGATGAAACTCAGCTTCCATCATCAGATTTGAACGAAAAAAAATATATATTAAAAGCATTAGACTCACGCGCCTCGTATAGAGGTATGTGTTAACATTATTCACATAAGGTTTGTACTTTTGATTAGTTTATTTTCAACTATAAAATGATGAAATATTTGTCTTCTTTTGTAATATGCTATTTTTATCTATATTTATAGACAATTTTTGGTAGATATCCACAAAAATATCTTTAATTGGATGCGATGTACTTCAGTTAGATACTGCAGGCAGTTTGTCCGAACTAAGAGTTTCAAAATTTCCCGCTAATAATAATAATAATAACAATAAAGACATCAGGATGGAATTTGGTTTAGACAAATGCAAGACCCACACACACACACACTGCACTAGGGAAAATTAGTCGGCCGAAACTAGCAGCTGTTGACTGGTAAAGAGATCCAAGCTATGACAGAAGGAGAGACCTAGAAATACTTAGGGATGATTCAGGGTCAGAAGATAGAGCACAAGGAAATAAAAAAATGCCTGACCGAAAAATATCATCAGAGACTCAGAAGCCTGCTGTAACTAAAATTGAACGGAGGGAACACATTTAAAGCCATAAACACCTATGCAACTCCAGTACTAACATACTCCTTTGGGGTCATAGATTGGACTAACACCGAGCTAGAGGATATCATACGAAAGACAAGGACAATGATGACCAAGAGCCCCCAACACCGCCCGAAGTCAGCAGTGGAGAGACTAACAAAAGCTCGGAAAGAGGGAGGAAGGGGCCTGATAGACCTGATAGGGCAACAGAAAACAGCGATAGTTAACCTGAAGGATTACTTCGAGAACAACAGAGCACCACTCCACCAGGCAGGCCATAAGGAAGGTAGATAAGTGGTATATCCCACTCAACCTAAGCGAGGAGCCCCCTCCCAGACGACACAAAAAACGAAGCTAGAAAAATGGGCAAAGAAGACACTCCATGGCAGACACTACAATAACCTCCATCAAGATCACATCGATAACATTGCTTCCAATGCATGGCTCACAAGCGGGACGCTCTTCCCCGAGACTGAAGGATTCATGCTGGCCATTCAAGACCAGGTAATCAACAGCAGAAACTATAGAAAATACATCGCAAAGGAGCCCGGAATGTCAGATGACACATGTCGACGATGCCACCTGGCCTCAGAAACGATCCAAAACATCACCGCGGGGTGCAAGGTGATCACCTGGTAGTGTCTATGAGTACACTCATAGACACTACCAGGTAGCCAGGATAAGACGTCAGAAGCTAGCGAGGAAATACCAGTTGACCAAAGAAAGTGTACCATACTACAAGTACGAACCCCAGGCAGTACTAGAGACCCCAAACCACAAGCTGTACTGGGACCGCGCCGTAATAACGGATAGGACCATTCCTCACAACAGACCGAACATAACGATGGAAAAGACTACCTACCTGATTGACATAGGGGTGCCCAACACTAGCAATGTCCAGAAAACCCATGAGGAAAAAATTAGGAAGTACACCAACCTGAGACATGAGGTCAAGGCGATGTGGCATATGCAAGAAGTAACGACCATCCCGATCATCGTGTCGACCACCGGTATGGTGCCAAAGATCCTACATAGCAGCCTAGCAGCAATAAGTCTCCCAGAGAACACCTACAACTTACAAGGAACTCCATAAAGTCGCAATTCTGAACACCTGTAGGAGAGTCAAAGAGTTCCTCGACCAACAGTAACATCAGAGGTAACAACAACCACCCTGTGTACTTGGTAGCAATACCTGTCACGAGGTGGAACCCCCAATCAGGAAGAAATAATATAAGAGCAGAAATAATATAAGAGCATTTCTCTTATATTATTTCTCCCTGAAGATGGGATTCCACTCTGTGACGGGTACTGCTACCAAGTACACAGGGTGGTTGTAATGTCTGGTGTTATTGTTGGTCGAGGAACTCTCTGATAATCCTACAGGTGTTCAGGATTGCGACTTTCTGGAGTTCCTTGTAGGTGTTCGCTGGGAGACCTATTGCTGCTAGACTGCTATGTAGAGCCTTTGGTACCATACCGGTGGTCGACACAATGATTGGGATGGTTGATACTTCTTCCATATGCCACATCTCCTTGATCTCATGTCTCAGGTTAGTGTACTTCCTAATTTTTTCCTCATGGGTTTTCTGGACATTGCTAGTGTTGGGCACCCCTATGTCAATCAGGTAGGTAGGCTTTTCCATCTTGTCCACAAGGGTTATATGTCCGGTCTGTTGTGCGGGATGGTCTTATCCGTTATTACGGCGCGGTCCCAGTGCAGCTTGTGGGTTGTGGCCAAAGAAGAAAGTGTACCACACTGCAAGTACGAAGAAAGTGTACCATACTACAAGTACGAACCCCAGGCAGTACTAGAGACTAGTACTGCCTGGGGTTCGTACTTGTAGTATGGTACACTTTCTTCGATAAACTGGTATTTCCTTGCTAGCTTCTGATGTATTATCCTGGCTACCTGGATAATCCGTCATTTTAAATAATAATAATAATAATAATTATTATTATTATTTCTCCCCGATTGGGATTCCATCTCGTGACGGGTATTGCTACCAAGTACGCAGGGTGGTTGTTGTTATCTCTAGTGTTACTGTTGGTTTATTAACTCTTGATATTTTAAGGAGTCCTTATGTGCTGTAATGTAATAACTAGATCTTAATGAAAATTAAGCTAAGCTATACGTACGATCTGTTGGTTTATTATTATTATTATTATTATTATTATTATTTATTTTTATAATAATTTATTATTATTATTATTCACCTAAAAGAATTGTCCCATACAGTAGTTTGCTAGTAGATAAATGAATAACATGTATAAGAAACTACCATTTTGTGCAAAACAGATAATTTTTATAAAATATATATTTTTAACAAATAGTACGCCTTTTCGAAAATCGTAAATTTTTTTGGAATAAAGGACATTAATTACTAAAGGACATTAATTGCTACATTAAGGACAATAAAGGACATTAATTGCTAAAGGACATTAGCAATAAAATTGCTAATGTCGTTTAGCAATTTTATTCTAAGAAATACGGTATTATTTTCATTTATTTTTAATGCAGATATGAGCAGTTTATTTCTATTACCACATTTTAAAATGAAACATTAATTTTTAAAAAAAACTTCTGTTCTTTTTCATACCTGTCATTATATATTTAATACAGCACATGATTATTTATTATTGTTATTAATTTTTTTTGCAGGTTACTTGGGATGCCAAGCGCCTATCAAAGTACTCTAGAGCTAAAACCTACTACTTATAAACATTACTGTAAAAAATTACAATATCTAGTTGACAGACAACGAGAACTCTGTGGGCTTAGTTATAACATCTTGCAAACTATAAGTCGAGGAGCGAAGCTGGGTATCGACGAATGCCAGTTCCAATTCCAAATGAACCGATGGAACTGCACCACCTACAATAACAGCTTAACCGTCTTCGGTGGCATTCTTGATATCAGTAAGGATCTTTTGGTTTCTGCATCCTTTAGAAGGTAGACTTTGCAGGTACATTTGAATGTGTTCCTTAATATTTTATTTAAATGTGAGGAATTTTAAATGTGTGAAATACGCTACTCAAAAGAATTAGGGATTTATTTAAAACTAGCATACAAAACTGGTCGGAAAGACCTGGTTGTATAGCATAACCGTAGTAATAGTAAAAGCAGTACTGGTTAATCCAAGTTTATGACCTTTGTAGACATTACAGAAATTAACATTGCCATCCTAACTTGGGTTTTGCTGTAAGATTGGTAGAATGAAACTTAAGATCCTATTAAACACATCCAACTTTCCATGGCCAATTTTAACCTTGTTGAGTGTGAGTACATATCCGTAGTACGATTTTCTAGTGTCTTTGCGATGACAGTTTATCTCAAATGGTAATTCAGGACTATATACCTCACTACTGATGATCCTGGACAGGGAAAATGAAGACAACACGCACGCACAAACTTTTAGAGAGACTTCAGGGATTGCTAGTCTAGTTGGATATTCACGATTATAAAATAATTTCTGTTTTACTTATCTTAGAATATGTTTTTTTTTTCACCATCTGTAGCTAGCCAAATCAGTTAATAGTAGTATTACGCATATATTGCAAAGAAGCCACAGACTTTTGCTGCACTAACCAAAAAATAAATTCAAAATAAAATAAATAACTAACTTAAAAAATTAAGACTAAAATAAATAAATATATAAAAAATAAAATAAACAACCTGTGTGTGTTCCCCTCATGTAGGTGACTATTCAGGTGACCTTCGAATTTCCCCAAACTATAAGCCTCAACTATCTCCGAGCAGGTAACTTATTACAGTAATTTACAACTCGTTGGCTAAAAGAAAACTTAACTACAATCGTCAAAATGTCTTTCCCTGTAATTTCAATTTAGGGCCCCTAATTCTGTAATCATTTAACACATTGTAAAATCATAACGGTAAATCTAATCATTTAACGACAATACAGAAGTGGTTTCTGAGATATCGTGTTACATGTTTAAATCTTATAGCGATTGTTGCACTCTCTCTCTCTCTCTCTCTCTCTCTCTCTCTCTCTCTCTCTCTGTCCTTTTGAGAGCCTTCAATTTTGACTTATCTAACTAAATATACGAGAAAGGTGGTCAACCTTTTCAAATCTATGCTCTCACTTGTCACCTACATTTCCGATATTTTAACATGGTCAGGTGTCATGTGTTATTTTTATGACCTTTACATGGATTTGTTTAATCGCAATCATATTTGTAAAATTACACTTTATTTTTTTGGGAGCACTGAGATAACTTTATATTAGGAACATTCCAAACTGTAGTCCATGTTACATGGCGCTAGTAATCGTAGATACCGACGCCACGAAGCACACTGTCTTTCTATATAAGGGTAGAACCTGGCACTGCAACATTAAGTAGACTGGTGTTCCGCGCAAAGACGTTACCTAACCGAGTTCCAACAGGGTAGAAACGTTGGGACAAGATTAGCGGGGAGAAATATCTCGGACACGGCTGCCCTCGTCCAGTGTTCCTGCACAGTCTTTTCTTGTTGTCAAGACCAACCGTGGAAGAACCACCAGCCAGAGGTTCCATGCACGCCAATCCTGCGTTGTTGACTAAAGGGACGAGGGGGGGATCCAACGTGCGGTCCAGCGAAACAGATGCTAGATGTACAGCAATTGAACACGCAATACAACACGGAGATAACACAAACCCATTTAAGTGTGGACCATGCGTCGGACACGCACGTTTCGGCTATTACAACGGAAGGCCAATGCGAACACTCCTGGCCCGTCACGAACAGTGGCTCCATAGTGCTCTTATATTAAGCACTGGAGCACAGCTATTGGACAGTGGACGACTACAAACGGGTTGCCTGGTCTTATAATATTTCAAACTGCACTATGCGAACGGATGGCATCGAGGGAGGCAGTGATCTAAAGCATGTTTGGATGGAGACTCTCCCCCCCCATATCTGCGTGGGTAGCACAGTGATTTTAATCACCATCTTCCCCACAACAGGTGGAAAAAACGCTGGTTCGAATCCCATTATTGTGGGCATACGCACGGGCTTATAAGTTCAGACTTGGGTGGCCCTAATAAAATAGTTTTTAAGACAGTTCCTTCTTCCTATACCTATTAACCAATGGCTCACTGGAGGCTCGTGCAGATCTATTAATTCTATGTGTACCCCTTAATTGTGGTCGTCTTCTCAAACTGGCAAGACATCTTTCAACAAGATAACACTCTGTATCACACAACGCAATGATGTTGGACTGGTTCGAAGAGCTTTCCGAGGTGTTTTCCGTGCTCCCCTCGCCGCCAGACTCTCTGATCTCAGCCCAATTGAACATGCGTAGGATGTCATGGAAGGGATCGTTCGGTGCCCAGATCCAATACCATCGAATACATGATGAATGTGAAATGAAGTGTGGTCAGCATGGGCTACCTCACCTGCGGACATTTTCCAGCCCCCTCCGAAGTCTATGTCACGACGTATTCAGGCCGCACTGTTTGTACTAAAGATGGCACAAGCAACCATTGGACTTCTGTGTGATAGAATTTTATTTTTCATTTTTAAGTCAGAATATTTACTTCAATTCCCTAAGGAACTGAAATAAATATTCTGTTTCGATGCCCGAGTGCTCACTGTAGGCGCTGTCGCCGGTGAACCATGGTTAGCATGGGCACTCCGAGCGGCCTGCGGCTACGCAGCCCCATTTTCAGCAGGGTTAGATGTACTGTGTGTTGTACCATCCGGGAGAGCCTTCGCTCACCTCGAGCCTCGATGAGCCGTGGTCGTCCAACACCTCACCGGCAGTTCGTGGGTTTCCCTTCCTCGGACCACTTTCGGTAGGTACTAATGACGGCTGACTGTGAACATTCCACCAGCCGTACCGTTTCGGATATGCTCTGACCCAGTCGTCTGGCCATTACCATTTGGCCTTTGTCGAACTTGCTTAAGTCCGCTGCCTTTCCCATCTGAAGAACAAGAGTAACACTGATTAACGGAGTTCAGTATTAGGTGTTTTTTATACCGTGTCCCGACCCATGCACACGCCGTAGTTCACCTGCAGTTGCTTCGATTTGTATAACGACTCGCTGGTCATAATGTTTTGGCTAATCGGTGTATAACTTTGGCTCACACCACACAGGAGCCGTGAACAAACGCTCCTCCGAGCTACAAAATCAAATACCAGTTGATCCTTGCCAGTAATTGAAAAAACTACAGAAAAAAAATCTATCAGTCGAGAAACAGATCGCTGGATTTCTGAAAAGGCTCGTTAGTTCAAATCTTATAAGCTCCAAAGTAAATAATAAAATAAAATAAACATACTTGCTCACGTATTTAATGAAAGCCGCTTAGCACCATAAAGAAATGGCTATTTCTCTTCAAACATCAAGCGTGCACAAAAATTTTTTTCCTGAAAATACGATCCCAGAAACCGACTTCTGTTATGGTTTGTGCAGAGGAAACCTTAGGGACAACTTCAACAGTGAGCAGATCCTCAAGGGGTATGTCTTTGGAAAGGTCGAGTAACTAAGGCACAGTGGCACAGTTTCTTCAGAGCCCATTGGTTGTGAAGGAGTTCCGAATTAACGAAATTATTATAAGAAGTAAAGTTTTTGTGGTTTAATATTTATGTTTATCAGGTTTCCAGACTACCTAACCAGCACTTTGAAAACGATCGTTGGATCATCCCAACGAGACTAGGGCCATCTCAGCATTTACGCCGCTAGAATTAATCAAGCTTTTTGCAGGAATATAGTCGCCAGAATATGCAGTTTTGCTTACTTCAAGACCAGTTCCCTTGATAAATATTTGAAATATTCTTTGATATTTCCCTGCTGTGGTGAATTTTTAAAACTTTTTCTGACACAAAATGCAGTCATTTGCTTAACTGCACAAATCGACTTTTGTATCAAAAAGTAATATCCGATTATTTAAATTTGAATTTTTAATATTTTTTGTACTCGTTATAAATATTAATGATTCAATAGGTGTATGTAGTATATTAACGCTAGAATTCCGAATAACGCAGAAGTGCTGAAAATAGCTTCATTTTCTATTTGTAAGTATATTAACTATTGCATTGAATTAATTTTTAGAATCTCCCAGTGAAAACCGGGAAATTCTAAAATTAACTACGCATATCGTATTGTGGTCTTGAAATTTCGTAAATCTACTGAAGCTAGTTACCGATTTTGGACACACGACAGATCTGTTAGACCTCGTAGTGTTTAACCATTTAACAGCTGTCTATTTAGGCGGGTCCCGATATAGAATCAAAATATAAAACTCGGTGATGCTGGTCATGTGTTGGCTGGTATGGATCGTGTCATCGGTTTGTATCAGATGGAGACTGACCTTTGACATGGACGTAAACGGAAACTGACTTACGGCTCCTTTCAAAACAAACCATGGTGTCTCTTTTGAAAGACGCGTGGTCGTTTTTAAACATACGCGGAAGTGGAATTTGTCTGGAAAAGAGGTATTCTAATGATATGAATTCTGGATATGAGATTTTCTTGAGTGCGGTGACAAATAAACAAGATTAATTATTTTTATTCCTTTATTAACTTTTTTCAAATTTCAGTGTGGATGCCTCTACGCTTATATTATCTTCTGCAGCTATATATATATATGTTTTTTTTTACATACACATGTTTATGTATCTCTCTTTCTCTCATATACGCTTACGTATGCATCCTGTATATAGAAATGTATGTATTTACATTATAGGCTAAATAATGTGTATAACCCTAAATAATGTGTATAAATCTAAATAAACCTTTGAGCATTATTCGGTATTCTGAGAAAGATATATGTTTGACTTTTCGGGCCAGTGGGCCTCCTCTTTTGCTCCCCGTTTAAAAGCACTACCTCAGAAGCCAGGGGGGAAGATTTCTATTTTAAGTTAATGACAGAAATCAAAGGCCCTTTGTAAGGAAGCAGGAACTCCGGTCATGGATCTTTACTTCTTTCGCATGCTCCATGTGCGTTTGTGTTCTGGGTGATGAATGCCTGATAACCGTTGTTGTTGATGAGGGAAGTTTGTGGGCACGTGGCGAAATCTTACTACGTATATATGCTGTGAGCCTTTTAACTGACTCGAATTGCTCTAGAGGAAAAGGTTATCTTATCTTAATGCTGATAGTTTATGTGCTGGCTCCTCCCCAACCTCCCTCAGAATGACGGGCTCATTTTCAAGAACGCTTGCTTCTACAAGTAAGTAGAAAATACGAATAATATTAAGTATTTATGCGAAGAAGAAGAAACATCATTGTTTGCTCTGTGTCTTTGAGGGAGATCATTTGCTTTCTGACTAATCTTAAATCTTGCATCGCTTAATAGAGGAGATTAGGTCCCCTTTCATATAAAAGAAAGCATTATAGGTGTGTACAACTCAGCTGAGCTGTACATAAACAGCAGTCATGTGTAACGACCATTAGCTTAAAAGGCTCTTCAAATGCTATTCTTTAAACGAAACCATCTTTTTTTTTTTCTTCCCTATTTTTTTCCGACTTCAGAAAATTGCTTAACATTTCGGAATAGTGAAGTATTAGAGCAATTTTTTTCCGGAGAAATATTATTTTTAAATTATAGATTAGGAAAAAGAACACAGTGATGTCAGGTATTGAACACAATCGTTTATCCAGATTGCCTTTTATTCCTTTTTATCCGTACAGTAGGTTTGTGTGTCGCATTTCTCAGGAATTGTATGTCTAAGAGATTGGTAGGGACCATTTCAGTAGTCCCTTGCTGATTTTTAAATGATAATTGTATGATCTGTGAACCTCAATAACACTGTACAATAAAAATAATATTTTCTCTTCTTTAAAGAAAAATAAATAATTCTAGTAAATGTGTTGATCTTAAATCTGAGCTTTAAAATTTTTTATCACTCGATATTTTCATGGGCAAGGAAGTGAAAAAACTATATACGAATAAAATCTTAAATCTTATTATGATTAATAATATAATAAATTAAATGTAAAATTCATAATTTCCTTCTAGTTTATTCAAATTGTCAGCCGCAACTCCTACGAGGGCAACTTGTTCCAGCAATCAACCACTCGCTAGCTAAAAGAAAACTTCTTACAATCTAATCTAAACCTCGTTCCAGTAATTTGAATTTACGACCCCTAGTTCTGGAATTCGTTATAACAGTGAAAATTCCATCTTCATTCATTTTGATAACTCTTATCAGAACCTTATAAACTTCAGTCTGGTCAACTCTGAGGTGCCTAGTTGCCAAGCTCTGTAGCCTACATAATCGGAGTCTTTCTCGTATGGTCGTCCTTTTGCCGATCTCACCATGCGAGTTGTCCGTCTTGGGACCCTTTCAAGAAACTCAGTGTCTTTTTTCTGATGAGGCTTCCATACTTGAGCACAGTATTCCAAATGTGGTCTTACAATTGCCTTATACAGTGGGACTATAACCTCCGTATCTCTACAGGATAATGTTTGATAAGTCATCGATTGGACACCATTGGCTTTCCTGGCTGTCTGTTTACACTACTCAGAAAACTTCAAATCTGCCCGTCTCGTAACTCCAATCCCTTTCTTCCTCCACTATTTTTAATTAAAACACACCAAGTGTATAATTTAATTTGGGATTGCTATGTCCCAAGTGTAAGATCTTGTAATTAGCAGCATTAAAACATAGCTGCCACTTCTCTGACCATCTTTGACGTCTGTTCAAGTCATCCTGAAGGAGTGCTGCTTGGCACTGACCATTAACGACTCTGCCAATCTTTACGTCATCTGCAAATTTTTACATCATCTTCTATCCCTTCGTCGATGTCATTTATGAAAATGAAAAACAACAGTGGTCCAAGAACCGAGCCTTGAGGAACTCCGCTGGTGACATTACACCAATCTGAAGAATATCCATTAATCACAACCTTCTGCCTTCTGCAAATTTTGACATCATCTTCTATCCCTTCGTCGATGTCATTTATGAAAATGAAAAACAACAGTGGTCCAAGAACCGAACCTTGAGGAACTCCGCTGCTGACATTACACCAATCTGAAGAATATCCATTAATCACAACCTTCTGCCTTCTGCCCCACAGCCACCCAGCAGTCCATCTTAGAATCAAGGCGCCTCCGTAGCCAGGTGGGCAGGAGCAGCAGTGCGTAGTACACGCTTCTTGATTAGACCGGGGTTCGAGCCCGTGACCACCAAATACGGAGGATGTGGAAAGGTCAAGGGAATGACCACCGCATATCCCCGGAGCAATATGGCCTTAGTTGCTAATGCTCCTAAAAAAACAAAAAAAAAAAAAAAAAAACAAATAACAAATCTTAGAATCTTACTAGTAATCTCAACCCGTTCAAGTTTTACACATCAACTTATCATGAGGAGCCGAGTCAAATGCTTTGCTAAAATCCAAATAAACTGTGTCAAAATTATTCCCTAAATCGAGCTCATGAGTAACAGTGTCAAAATAGCCTACTAAGCTAGTTAGCATGATTTACCTTAACAAAGCCATGTTGTATGTTCTGAATGCCATTTCTATCTAAATGTCCCTGGATTACTCTCTTGCCTCTAAGATTTTCCCTACCACTGAAGTCAGAATAACCGGTCTGTAGTTACCAACTTCACTCTTAGAACCGCCTTTATGTATTGGCAATACGTTGGCACGTCTCCAATCTAAAGGAATCTCTCCGAGCCCAAAGATGCCCTCATAATTAACCTAAATATTCTCCTCAAAACTATAGGGTATATCCCATCAACTCCGGGAACCTTACTTGCCTTTTTGCCAAAAAGTGTTTCTAATGTCACTGCATCGTTTTGGAAGAAAGCCAGATAATTGATATATAATGCGAGTCAGAAGGCATGAGGCGCAAGCCATAGATGTAGTCTTTTCGAAGTATCGTTATTTAAATGAACATTGTGCGATCTAGTAGAAATGTAATCAAATAGCTGTGCAAGAAGATCGCCATTCTGATGGTTAGCTCAGCATTAACAATTCATGGTTAACAGATTCAAATGTACTGGAGTGATCAGGATAAAAATCAGTGCAGTTGCCGACATCGACAAATACTGATAAATTTTGCCAGGCAACCGCGTTGTAATTCAGAAACGTGACAGAATACAAAAATTTGACCCTAACTTATAATCTAATTTAAAAGTTATCACGTAGAAAGGTATATTTTCTTAAAACTGTCTTAGGAATATCACTGTATAATACCCTCCTAATCCTTTTTTCTTTCTGATTTTGAAAGGTATCGGAATGCAAAAACAAATTAGTTAAGTGCTTTACATTTCAGGCGCGTCCCATTTGTTTTTCTAAAATTAAATGGATTTTTTTCTTTTCCTGTGATTAATATAAATGAGAAGTGCATGTAGTTATCTCCTTATCAATTAATTACTAAGGTTATAAATTTATAGAACAGTTAATAAACCTGCATAGTTTTACGTTCTCTAAACTTATCCGTTCAGTTTAATCACAACTGTATAATGTTTATTACTCTCCTCCCGTATACTCTCTTTTTTTTTTTTTTTAAGTCACTTTTCTCTCTGTATGTATGTATCTCTTCATAAGCGTATCACATTCACGTGTCTTACCTAACAATTCGCGCGAAGCCTACATGAACTGTCTAAAGCTAACAACACTGTGATTTATGAGTCTATGAATTTGTGATCTATGATCTATGAGTCTATGAATTTGTGATCTATGAACTATGAGTCTATGATCTATTAATCTATGAATTTCTTTTTTACATACAAATACTATGGCGGTGGGGGGGGGGAATATATATATATAATAGTTGCCGGATTTCTATTTGCCTAATTTTAATAAAATTTGGAATGGCTCGACGAATATTTTAAAAAAGTTTTAAAAGGCCTAAATATAAAATTTTATGAAAATCCGTCGACTGGGAGTCGAGTTATTACTTGCGGACAGACGGACGTGGCGAAGACAATAGGCGCATATATATGCGAACGCGCCTAAAAACTTAACTGTAAATATAGGGGGGTCGAAATGGAACATCTTACGAAACAGAAGGCTCGTTAATAAAATACCTTTTTTATTGTAATAATCAAATATGTACATATTACGGGTGCTTGTGACGAATCGGAACGACGTTCCATTCCATTCCGAACCGCTGTTGATTACAAAATTATAACTAGTAGTAAAGAATTAGTGGTATAAAAAAAAATGCATAATTAATTCGGTTGTTTATTTTCCTCTGGGAATTCTCTTTGTATCGGTGTAGTCTCTTGCTGAGTGTGAGGAGGTTCTGCTTCAGTGTGTCTAAGTATTCTCGTATTCTCTGATTTTTCGTCTCGTGTTTGCTGTGGACGTTGTCTCTCTTGAGGATGTTCTTCACTTTTTCATTCAATTTCTTACTCCTATTATCCCATTGGTACTGGGTCAATTGGCCTATCTTGGTTCTTGATTCTTCTATCTTCTGTTGAAGTGTTCTTTCCCAAGCTGGGCGGTTTCTTGTTTTTTTATTTCTTCTGCTGCTGGTCTCTTGTATCTCTTCCTTTAATCCTAGTGGCTGCTATTGCAGCACAGTATATGGTTGTGTGAACGGCCTCCAGTGTTGCACCATTGTTGTCTAGATAATGTGGTATACTCTGCTTCAGTATCACATGGGTCTTTGTGGGGTTCATTCCCTCGAATTCTGTTAGGACCACCTTCTACTCTTCTTCTATTCTGGATATTATGACGTCGTCTCTTTCCACTTCAGCTGCTTTGGGTTTTATTTCTTCTTGCTCTTACTGCTCTGGTTCCATGTTGTCCGTATTCTTTGTTCTTTGTTTATTATTATTATTATTGCAATATTCGCTTTCTCGCTAGAACCAATGGGGCCTGCGATCTTCAGCATTTTAACTGTATTGGCTCCTAGCCAAAAAGGGTTAGACGCCCTTGGCTTAATACTTCACCGCGGATTACATTTTGCAACATTGTGCTCCCAAAGCCATTTTCCTGAATTTAACTCAAAACATAACAACTACACTATCTTTAAAATCATTTCGAACTGAAACAGATGACTCATAATTGACTTTGTAATAATGCATATGCATATGACAGTCCGCTGAAGGTAAATGATGCGATGGAATTGTATGTGCACGGTTGGTTACCAGTACCATCGGTGTGGCCACCTCATTTATGGCTCGCAGCTTTTCAGTGATTTCAGTTTTTCAGAACTAAGTGAAATGCAACACGCCAAAACGCGTTTGGCGTGTTGCATTTCTCAGCAAGGTGGGAAAAACGGAAGCTCTTACGCGTAAATCAACACTTCGACAAGCTCATAACAATACCTGCTTTGTTATCGTTTCTTGTTTGTTACGGTATGCGTATAACTTTTCACATGGAAAATTCAGGTAGACGATCCAAAACATATCAGTGTGTAGTTTTGATCTGATCTCATTATATTTTTATATTTTATCTCATTATATTGTCCTCCTTCAATGGACTTCAACAGTTCATTGGATTATTTGGAATATGCCCTCTTTAGGTTGAGTCACATAGTCAAGTAATTATTACCACCGACTTCAACAGTTCATTCAATTATTTGGAATATGCCCTCTTTAGATTGAGACACATAGTCAAGTAATTATTACCACCGATGCTAATGCCAAATCATCTTTATGGCATAGTATAATAACAGAAAGAAGAGGACTATTATTAGAAGAGTTTATAAAGAATCATAATTTGTACGTGATGAATAACACAAAATAGGGATAAATAAATTATCAATTATCAATATGTGATCAGTTGTCAACGTTTTCGGGACCACAAGGAGAATCTAATATTGGCATAAGTATAGTCACTTCCGGGATGCGGAATCAAATATGTAATTGGATGGTTATATCAGATTGGACATCCAGTGACCATCGAGCTATCTTTTTTAATGTTAACGGCACACTATAAAGAATAGAAGGTTATGATGTAATACTAGATTTTGTTAGATTTTCTCTTATAACTTTTAATTGGTCAACATACATGACGAGTCCATGTTATTCAATTTTCCTCTTGTTAAACAGCAGAACTAAGTGAAATTATGCATCAGCAAATTATCTTGCTTTGAAAATACAGAGATGTATTATACAAGCAGTATACAAGGCAGGTAAAAATAAGGTGAGTCGACCTAAACCATGTCCACGGTGGACTTCTGAGTTGTCAGTAATGAGACAAGCAGTATATCAAGCTCGAAAGCAACACCAATGGCATAAGAATTGGCCCCTGGAAGAAGCCACACGATTGTATGAACGTTATTTAGTTTTAAAAAACAATTATCGACGGAAGGTAGCAATTTAGAAATAGCAAACTGGAGGTCGTTCGTGAAGGAATCTGTTAATGAAAATCCATGGGAGTTATTATATAAAATAACACGCGATAAACTGAGGAATTTGTAAGTTTTAACGCAATTGGAGGGGGGTGATATATATGAAACCACTGGATGGGAGGACTGTGTTAACGCTGGATTAAGTAAACAGTTCCCACTTGATGATCCCACCATCAAGCAGAAATACGTAAAAAAATCGTAGATATGTAGCTCAGTAAAATGCAACACAATTTATGTTGGAGAAATTGAATGGAGTTCTGAAGAGGCTGAATCCAGCCAAATGCCCAGGAATGGACTTAATTGAGAATTCCTTCATAATAAGATTTCACAGATTGTTACCTAATACCTTGCCGATGTCACCGATGAAGTGCTTGATAGAAGGTTTGTTCCCATCCCGGCGGAAGGTGGCTTTACTAAAACTTTTAAGGAAAGGAGGGAAGCAGCTAAATATTCCTAAATGGTATTGACCAATAGCCTTGTTGGAAAATTTGGAAAAAAAGTCCTAGAAAGGCTAATGGCATTGAGGATTAATGAATTGTTACAGCAAAGAGGTATGTTATCACCAAGATAATACGGATTTACGCCAGGAAGATCTAGCGAAGATTGTTTATGCCGTATTTTTAATCACATATTGAAAGGTCTACATCTAAATACGAACTGACGGTCTTTATATGCGCGTTTGGCACAGTGCGGTGGGAAGCGGCCTTAGCTCAATTTCAAGAAGCAGTTTATCTTTTGGAATTATATCAGCTATTTACCAGTTATTTCTCTGACAGATTTGCGGTTGTCAGATCAAGAAACCTTCAGTTTACAAAGGCGCCTCCGTAGCCAGGTGGGAAGGAGCAGCAGTGCGTAGCACACGCTTCTTGATTAGACCGGGGTTCGAGCCCGTCACCACCAAATACGGAGGATGCGGAAAGGTCAGGGAATGATCACCGCATATTCCCGGAGCAATATGGCCTTAGTTGCTAATGCTCCTAAAAACCAAAATAACAACAATCAGTTTACAAAACGGGTTGAAAGGTGTTGTCCCCAGGGGCTTTAATTTGAAACTTGGTGTTGCAAAGCTAACTCGCCATTTCGCAAATGCTCAAATTCTTGCATTTGTAGATGATCTTATGGCAATTATAGCAGGAAGAACTCGCGCTCTTTTATATTTGTATGCTAATCATGGGCTGACAGATATAGAGAGATGGGCTCAGGATTATAAATTAATTATTAATCCGCATAAAATTAATATGATATTATTTAAGGCAGCCTTAGATTTTAATCGACCACCGCAGATTAAGCTGAATGGAGTTCAGCTACCTATAGTACGTGAAACACAATACTGTATTTAGGAATTGTAGTAGATTATAAGAGCATATTATCCGCATCTACTTTACTTAAGTGATAAAATGAGAAAGTTCTCTAGTTCAGTTGTAAGGATATCAAAATTAGACTCGGGATTGTCACGTAGACATTGTTATTGTACTATAGAGTGGTATTTTTGCCTATAACGATTCCAGACTAAACTGAACTCTGTTCAGCGTACTATGCTTCTTGGTATCTTGCACGTATGTAGGACTGTCTCCACCGCGGCTTATCACCTATGGAGCCGGTGCGTGATTCACCCGCTCGGCCACTGTAAGAAATAGCAATAAATTAGAATCGATACAAAGGACAATACTACTCACTATTACCAGAGCATTTCGCACAGTAAGCACACCTGCGCTACAGTTGCTGGCCGGAGCTCTTCCACTTTACCTGGAAGTAGCCAAAAGAGACTGATATTATAGATTTAAAAAGGGCATACCCACAGAATTTCTGGGGATAGTTCTTGATACAACCAACACCTTCAATGCTGAAAGAAAAAGAATAGCCACAAAGCTCCATGAGCTATGGCAAACAAAGTGGGAGCAGGAACCCACAGGTCTGGTTACCAAACGGTTGCTGCCACGGGTGTCAATGGTTAGCCCAAAGCCACCTAAGTGGTATGTCCCCGGACTTTTTACAACATTTATATTGACAGTTCATGGCTCCCTAAAGGCGAAATTAACCTCCTTAGGGTTGACTTGTGACCCAAACTGCACCTGTGGCGAGAGTGAAGACTGGGCACACATTCTATATGAATGTATAATATATGACATCCCCAGAATAGAACTAATAGCACAAATTGGCCCCCTTCCCAGGGGAGAAGAACATCTGTTCATCATAGAAGAGGAAAATTATAAAGCCTTTACATCTTTCACACAGAAAGTATCCGAAATGCGCAGAACAATCCAAAGAATGGCAATTCAGCCCCAGCAATTAAACAATAATCAATAGTTAAAATTGCCCAAGTTTCCCACCACGCCCAGACGATGACTTAAAAACTGTCAGGATAGCAGTATTCTGCACCCTGACAGAAACCTGACATGACAAAACTCCCCAGGGCTACCCTGCCATGTGTAGTCACACCAAATAAGTAATCATGTAGGGGAGGGAGATGTACAGGCAGCCAGGGAAGCAGATTGGCTGAAAAATATCAGTAAGCTGGTAGCAAGGGGATTCAAAGTAGAATGAATGAATGAGAACGAAAGACAGAATGAATAGGTTGGGCACTGAGTAAACTAGGAATTATGGTAAAAGGGAATAAATGGCAGTTTTGGTAAAGAAAGAGTGACCTAGCATGAGGGGAAAGGGAGAGTGAATGGGAATGAGTGGAAGAGCAAATGTGGTTGGCCGAGATTTGGAATAACTTACATTACTTTATATATACTAACAAACATTTACTAACCACACAAACACCGCATTCTCCCCTGACCTGCACCACAACTGAAGAATTACAGTAAGTTGAGATGCCCAGAGAGCGCAGTGCAGAAAGCAAGAGTCGAATAAATGAAATGAAAGCTAGAAGAATGAATGAAAGTGTAAGTGTTTGAGAAAAATAACACAAACCATAAATGCTACAGTTAAGTACATACTAACCCTAGTTTTAATTAGTATTTAAATTTACATTACACATCATTGCATCCCCCCTGGTGTTTGAGAAGAAGATGAATGGGTGTGAATGGAAAAAAAAAAAAAAAAAAAAATATATATATATATATATATATATATATAAAACTTGGAAAAAAAATATAAAATATAAAAAAAAAAGTATAAAAAAAATGAATGCAAGTAGAGTAAGAATGCAGATTATGAATAAAATAAATGTGTCTCTCTCCCACCCCTTCGCCTGGTGAGTTCCCTCTGCCAGCTAACATATCCAACCCCCAGAGCGGGATGGGCAGCTTGACCTTCTTACCGGATTCGACACTACATGGACATGACAACCATCACCGATGAAGACATACTGCGACTTTGCTGCCGACACGCCATTTGGCGATCTGAACTGGGTACTCTAACCCAGTTCCCTTTAAAACCCCACCCCCAGGCAGGGGAGGGGAGACATGTCTCTCTCTCTCTCTCCTCCCTCCCCTGCCTTCCCCCATACTTCGCCTGGTGGGGCTCGTCTCCACTGACCTCTTTGGGGATGCCTACTCTATCGTCCCTATTCTTCTATCTGTTTTCCCACCTAGTCTTCTTCAGTCTCTCCCTCTCTCACTAAACCGACCGAGTACACCCCTTAATGCCGCCAAATTCTAATAAACATCTAAATTATACTACTTTCATGTAAATCTCTTTCGGCCAAATTTTAGTGTACACCCCCCCCCCCGTTTTTTTTTTTTTTTTTATCCGAGTGCCTGACCTGCCTCCTTGTGGCAAAGGGTGGGCAACTGTGGGTCCCAATAGGGGACAACTAACACTATTATCTTTCATCTAGCGTATAGCCTCACTTCTAAATTTAATAACATCAAAATTTTGCCCAACCTATTAGGCCTTTTAACACATCTCTCCAGCGTTCAACCCAACCAGTGATTTCCAAAGCAGCAATCCCATTAAGCATTAATGTCAAACTGCAGATCTCTTTATCTAACACATTGTACTTTAGTAAGAAACGTTCAAGTTTCATTGCGAAATTTATATTTTTGTTTTGAAATCAATTTTTAAATAAATCTATTAATTTTAAAGATTACTATTAATATATATTTTTAGTAGCATTGGGTAAAATAGATATTTTTCCCTCCCCTTTGATTATGCCATTGTTTCATAATATTAGGTGTATAAATTTAATGATTTTCTATTATAACATTTAGAAAAAAGTGCCGGAACGTCGTTCCGGCCTGAATATACCATTGATTTCAACTACTTCCAACCGTTGCAAAAAGAGTGTTGAATTACGATCAAGTATGATTCAAGTGCCAGTTAACTGATAATTGTGAAATCTGGTGGTAGATGAATTGTGAACAAGAACAGGTTCAGCGCAGTATTTACAAGACTGGGCTGAACCTGTTCCTGCTCTCTCTCTCTCTCTCTCTCTCTCTCTCTTCTTCTTCTTCTTCTTTTTCTCCCCTCTGGGCTGATCTCCCAGAGTTTTTTTCTCTCATAAACTGAGACCATAGACATCTTATCTACTGGAACTGGCCCACCTTCCTGTGGTGTGAACGAGTACCTGAAAGCAGCTTTCCAGGTGATTGCTGCTTCTGGATAGCCAAGAGGCCAGCACAACATGCATTAATTACCCGAACATTACTCTACTACGCGTCTGGACTATTTCGAAGAGTCTGTTAAAATCACAAGGAAACGAAACGGATTTGAATGGCCATTCTAGGAGCCTCACAACTCATACATACATATATACATGATCCTATATTCTTTGAGAACGCTATCAGCTAACAGCGTTATCGTGATATGATTCTCTATCCCTTCATTACACATTTAACTGAAGACGAAATTACCCGGTGGCTACTTCCAACAGGATAGTGATTCCAGCGCACAAGGCTTATATATCTATTTTTCTTCTGCATGATGTGTTCGGTAACGACCTAATTTCCAGAGACATTTGGCCACCGAGATCACCCGATCTTGCTACCTCCGATTTTTATCTGTGGGATGGGGGGAGGATGCGATGAAAAATGCAATCTATCATGACAATCCTCGTAGTCTCGGTGATCTGAGAGGGAAAACAATCACGAACTTTGTTAGGAATGTCTCCCTCATCGAACTAGTACGAGTCTTTGTCAGCAAGACAGAACGAGTAGATGCTTATCTGCATGCCCTTGGGGACTACTTCCAACACCTGTTGTTATCCATACGTACTGTACTTTCAGTATAACTACTCCCGCTCTAACCTGCATCCTACTTCAAACAGGTGCAGAGAGACTTCTCTCTCACCCTGTGTAATGAAACTTCTTGAAGCACACACCTCGATATCTGTGCCTCTTCTATCTGTAGTTTTCTAATATTTAAGAAAACAGCTGGCCGTCGTGGGCCGTGCTCTTCGACCGTGTTTCTCTCAAAAATTGTACATCGTGATTACCAAAATATGCACTTCTAATAACAGAACAGAAATATTGTTAACAAAACTGACAGTTTTGTAAAGGGCACAACAAAACAAATAAATTTCCTTATTAGAACCAGAATGTTCATTGCCCTTAGTTTATTTGTTACATAATTTCTGTGCATAATTATTAGGTCGTATATTTTTATGAATTATCATCATCAAAGATATTAACTAGCGTTCCTAACGGCCATTTCTGGAATTGTGGAAGTCTCCTCAGAATATTTTAGTATTTTTTATTTCCATTTATAAGATTGATTGACAAATCTTTAAACTCAGAGACAGCAAAAATGGAAATGTAAGATGGTAAAATACATTAGGATATCAGACTATATTATAAAAGAAAACACATGATGATTAAAATCTTAGTTTAACATATAAAATGTAGAATACTATATGGTCAAACGCAGGGGGGGGGGGTACGTTAAGTACAGGCGCTTGAATTGTTAAAACTAGCGTGACCACTAAATACGATGTTGTTCATGAATTCTCTCTAACGTGTGAACTCCTCTGACTTTGTATGGTCGTCCCAGAGTATAAACAGAAATTTTCCAGTATTATGGTAACCACAATTAATAATTTCAAAATATATTTTTATGTACAGAGTTTATTACAAATTTTAGATAGTGCAGTTTATGAGTAGGACACTGAGTAAGTATATTCAGAACCAGAATTGTTCTTGGTCAGAATCACTGAAAAATTGACTAATACGTCTTAAACAATATTTATTGATAATGCTATTCGTTCTGTAATCTTTATTCCCTCGATGCTCACATGTGATTTATGGACACCTTGTTCAAACAATATATTTGGGGGAGGGGGACTGTCCTCTTAATTTCGAATAAAATTATAGAACATTTTAATTTGAATAAAAATAAAAGATTTTTAATCCATCATAGAAGCAGAAAAGTGAATTTCGATTCACACGCTACTTCTGGGGTGCCAGAAATTAATGATTGATTTTAACTTTATTAGAGTTAAAATTGTAATCGATCGTTAAAATCAACTGAAGTAATTGATTTTAACTGTTTTAAGTTTAGGGGACGGGTTTCGCTACACTCGGCTCATAAAACACTTCATTCTAATGAAGTTAGCAAACCTACATCTTGATGTTTAAAAGCTGTCAGCGAGAATGCTCCTGCCATTACGACTGAATCAACACGAAAAATGGTATGACCTGTAGTACCGATGCTAGGAGAGTGCGCGGACCAAAATATTCATCAGTCATCCAGATGGCGCAACGGAATGGCAACTAAGTTTCTCTGCGCAGCCAAGTGCACCAATCTAGTACCGTAGAAAAGCAAACTTAGTTAGATCTGATAATGAGGTCTTTGTTTCAAAGAAGCCGCCTGACATTGACACATCTCGTGCAGGATGTAAATAGTGGCTGGCACGTGATGAATAGCGACAAGGTGTAAAAACCCCCCAACACGACAGCCATGAAGAAAAAGAAGAAGAAACGAAATGAAAACAGCACATGTCACAGAACACACCGAAAAGAGCTGAAAACATTCTCTCTCTCTCTCTCTCTCTCCGTTCTTTCCATCTGTCTCGTCGTCTCTTTTTCGCCCCGTCTTTCGTCTTTCCCTTATATTTTTCATTTTCTCTCTCTCTCTCTGTTATGGTAACCACAGGCACAAAGCTTATTTAAACAGATTTTTTTAATTTTTAAGGAAATACATGAGAAGAAAGGTTGATCCAGAGAACAGAAGTAGAACGGATAAATAAAGAGAAGAAAATTTAGTGCAATGCATTTGAAGTTAAATTTCGAATGGATATTGAGTAATTGCGGCATGTCTTTGATTGGTTTGGAAAAAGGTAGGATTACAAATTTTAATTCAGAACAGTGCTCATGATAATATGTCTATAAAAGAAGTGCAGTAGAAATTGGGCTGCTGAATGACAGAATGAAGTGAGTTTGTAAGAGAGGGATCATTAATTAATCTGGTTGCTCTCTTTTGGATATACAGTAATCTAAGACAGTGATGGCGAATCTTTTCCGGCATGCGTGCCGAAAATAAAAAAAAAGTGGAGCAAAATTATAACAATTTTCGTATGCCTTTGGGGGGAAGACTGATTAAAGTTAGCATTGAAGGTCCCTAATGAGAACTTTGTTTCTACTTAATTTTGTACAGTTACAATTACATTTTTCACCGCCATGTGTGGCTGAGAGACTAATTTGTCTTCAATTAAAAAAAATAATAGTAATTGAGGATAAATTTATGAGCGGCTGCGATGCCAGTATATTTTCCTAAGCGTCTGCTTAACACTGTATAGATCAATTCCAATTCTTCTGCAACTTTTGAAAGCATTCGTTGTAGGCTTCTTTTGGGATTGCCAATAGTTCCTATCTCGCGTTTTGAATAATTTTCTTAGTCATTGAAACTCTGTAACGTTTTAAGATTTATTTTTTTGTTTCCCAAGCTTAAAAGCTTGGGAAACAAAAAAATAAAATAAAATAAATAATAATAATAATAAATTCAAAAATTTCTTGAATATAAATCGATAAGTGTGGAGAGTTGTCATGATGCAAACGCCAATTCTCTGAAATCCAATTTTCCAGCTGTTTTCCCCGAACAGCATCGCGCAATTGCTGTACTACTGTTTTATAGTATTCCTAGCTCGCCGTTTGATCATGCAAGATAAATTCATAATGGCCAATTCCCTATGATTCCAGAAATAGATAAACATGATCTACGCATTTGATCTAGATTGTCTTGTTTTTTGGGGGGAGGGGGGATCCTCGAAGAAGGCGGAGTCTCCTATTGAGAGGATTGGGCCATTGTTTCCGATTCATAGCCGCACACCCACGATTCCTCAACAGTAATCATGGAATAAAGTATGGGTCAGCAGCAACACGTTGACAAAGATCCGGACATTCGAGAATTTGGCGCTCTCTGTTATCAGGATGTGAGGCAAAACGTAGCGGAAATGCGTCGCATTCCCAAATCTTGTGTTAAAATTGATTGACATGTGTCATAAGAAATATCAGTCACTGGCAACTTCGAGGATAGTTAATCGATCACGAACGCGACCAATTGAATCATTGGTTTTTGAAGTTGAAAGGTAGCCGGGGCGAAGATCATCTTCGGCTACCCTCTTTAAACTTTGTAAACCACAGAAAAGTCTCCAAACGACATCTTTTCCAAAAGCCACGAAATGCTTTCTAACATTTCGTGGCATTCTATTGCATTTTCCCTAATTTTAAAAAATAAACAAAATTTTGATGAAAACTCACTACTTAGCAAAATCACTCAAAATGTAAAATGCGAAGAAACACATAAAGCACCTTTATTCAACGCGGGCTGATTCGGGTCGACTGCAGATAAACGGATTGTTCATACATCGCCGAACATGTGAAAAGTCGCAATTAGCTACAACTCCTCAAGTTCAGTATATAATTTCTATCCAATTTTTTAGAAGAAGAAGAAGAAGAAGAAGAAATCTTTATTGTATACAAAATGCATATGCCGTACACAATACCCTTCACGGCTAGAAGCCAGGGGTTTACAGTAAAGGTTAACACAAGGTAAAAGTCTAATATAAAGGTTACAAAGGCTAATACACTGCAATAAACAAGGATGAGATAGGAGAAAAAATAATCTTATTACTAATTATACAAGTGTAATGAAATGAAAGCAAATGGAAAATTTACATATGAACGTAAATATACAACAGCATGTTATCATGCTAATTTATCCTCCAGGGAGCAGTCCTCTTACAGTGTTGGAGTCATCTGAGCAGGCGCAGAAAGTTGGAGCAATGTAGTGAGGGATCCATGGGAGTGATGGACAGGTCCTTGGGAGCAGGTTCTAATGCCCTGTGACATGGTCCTGAGAATGAAGTCGATGGAGTAAGTTCTGCCTGTATTTTTTATCCAATGCGAACTTGTAGAGGTCGCCATCCACGGAGTATACGTACTGCAGCATTTGCACGGGTATGAAGCGATCGGATAACTTTAACCGGTTTGGGGTGGCCTGGAGGACTGGATTGGCCAGAAGGCTTGGGACCGGGATCCTCCAACCGCAGTTGGCCCAGAAGTCTGGGTGCGAAATAATGCCAACCATCATTTTTACAGAAAAGACGAGTCTTCTCTCATGGATAATGGCAGGAAGACGTCTGATGTTTAGATATGCTGCCATCTGGGTGGTCCTTCGTGCAGGGGGAAGTCGGAATTTCCATATGGCCCACTTCAATAGCCAAAATTCGCCCGCAAAAATCCGTCTTAGATGCGTTGCGGCAGTTGAGGTCCAGACTTCTGCTCCATAAAGAATGAACGGATAGACACACGTCTTAATATACCTGCACCCAACGGCCTGGTCATGGACATGCATAAGTTGTTGCTTAAGCATCCACCGGAGTCGACAGAATTTTTTTTGCAGGTGGTCTATGTGTGGTATAAAGGAGAGCTTCTGGTCAAAAATAACGCCCAGGTCGGTGTGTTGCTGCACAGCAGAAATCGCGGATCCTCTTATATTGGGTTGCACCATCGTTGGGTTCCGTTTGAGCGAGAAAGTGAGCTGTTTCGACTTCTCAGGATTGATGTGAAGGCCGAAACCGGAGAGGAAGGCCTCAAGGTTCTGGATTTTATGTTCGATTACGACATTTGTGTAGTCAGCAGTGTCTCCGGGGTTGATAACAGTGAACAGCTTTATATCATCGGCGAAGGTGATAATATCAGTTCGGCCCGTCACGAAAGGCAGAAGAACGGCTGAGAACAAAATACCAGAGAGGACCCCACCTTGTGGGACTCCAGTTGTAATATTTCTGGTGTAGCGTCGATTGGCATCGCGAACAATAATCGTTCTATTCTCAAGCATTGACTGAATGAACCAAAGCACATCTCCGCCAATGAAGTAATACTCACGTAATAGCCTTATCAACGCGTGAACGGATACGGAATCAAATGCTGCCTGGACGTCGATATAAGTAACGGTGATTTCCGAACCGTGCTCAAATGCTTCGAGGATCTTGGTAGTGGTACTGACTAGATTTGTAGCGGTGGATCTTGACCGGGTGGCATAGTGGATCTGCGGCGGCTGATGTGGCATTATTTGTGTGGTTAACGTTTTCAGAAGAGATTTCTCAAATACCTTTAGTAGGCCTGATGCAGAAGAAATAGGACGGAAGTGACTGGGCTGAGAAGCAGAGCGTATTTTTGGCAGCGGTCTTACTAGATAGACATGCCACATAGGAGGGAAGAATTTTTGATGAAGGATTTTGTTGAATAATGACAGAATGGGATCAACAATAAATGTACTCAGGCATTTCAGCATAAACTGAGGAATCCCGTCTGCGCCGGATGCGGCCGTAGGTGCTAAACTGTTTATTGCATCAATCAGTTGATATTTGGTGAGTTGAACTGAATTTAAGAGGTCGGTTGAAATCGGATTGATTGGTAATTCCATTGGTGTGATGGATTCTGGCTGAACCGCAAACCTAGTTATGTGGTCGAGCCAACTGCTCAGATTGAGTGAGTGAATGGCGTCCTCTGATTTGCTTCTATGGAAGGGCTTCCCTTTATTTATGGTAGCCTCTAGGTGAAGTTTTATTGCCTCCCTCTTAATCACACCCTTTCAAGGCGGTGGTAGAAACTATACCGAACACAATATTGGGACTCCTCAACCGATGTCTCTCGGTGGGCCACTTCCCGGCCTCGTGGAAAACGGCACGAATAAAACTCATTTTAAAAAACCCGACGAAACCACAAGGAATGCCAGGGTCATATAGGCCAATCGCCTTGCTGTCAATCTTCAGCAAGCTCTTCGAGCGCCTTCTCTACCAAAGAATCGAGAACCACTTCCAAGCATCAAACCTCATGTCGCCTAATCAATATGGCTTTAGGAAGGGGCGCTCGGCTGTAGAGGCTCTGGAAAGTATTATTGAAACAGCTAAAAACTGCAACACAAAATACTTCCTCCTAATATCGATTGACTTCGCAGGAGCCTTTGATTTTCTCTGGTGGCCTGCTGTTCTGGCCAGGCTCCGGAAGGCTCATATCACAGGAGACTTATATCGATGCCTCAAATCCTATCTTGAAAACAGGCGAATCACTGTTACCACTCCATATGCCTCTGTTTCTAGGCCTGTCCACAGGGGATGCCCTCAGGGTTCTGTCCTGGGGCCACTCTTGTGGAACCTGGTCCTAGACGAGTTCCTTAATTTGGATATTCCAAATGTTAAAACCCAGGCATATGCGGATGACCTGGTTCTGATGCTGCAGGCTGACAGCCGGGCACGACTGGAGACCATAGCAAACCGGGCCACTAGCGACTTGCAAAATTGGGCTAGTGCAAATCTCCTTACTATCTCCTCAGACAAAACAAGCTCAATACTTCTCAAAGGATTCCTTGACCCTAGAAGACCACCGCAGATTAAGATAAACGGTAAAACCATTAAGTTGCTAACAGAAATAAAATACCTCGGAGTGATACTTGACAGAAACCTTAGCTTCACACCACATCTCTGCTACCTGAGAACAAAAATAAGAAGGTATGCGAGCCTGCTGGCCAGAGTCACAAGGAAAGATTGGGGCCTGAAAAAGAGGGCCCTTGGCGTCCTCTATAAGGCATTCTTTATCCCAGCACTAGCCTATGCAGCTGGGGCCTGGTACACAAAGACTAGCACAGCTGTCAACAAGAAAAAACTAGAGATGACACACCGATCGATACTACTGATAATGACAAGAGCTTGCTGCACTGTGAGCACGCACGCTCTCCAGGTCCTGGCGGGATGCCTTCCCCTGGACTTGGAGATTGCGTGCTGGGGGTTGCTCTACCAACATTCCAAAGGAAAAATAGTCTCTCATATAGGATTCACCACAGACCCAACAAACTCCAAAACCGTGGAGAACAGACGGATTTTGCAACACGTAAAATCACTATGGCAAAATCGCTGGAACCTCACTAACAAAGGCTCCATTACTAAGAAGTTTATACCGGATATAGGACAAGTTTATCCACTCTCCCCAGCCTGGTTTTCGCCCGGACTCAAAACTACCTACCTATTGACCGGACATGGCTCATTTAGAAAGAGGCTATATGACTTTGGAATCTCAGCTACTCCGCGGTGCTCCTGTGGACAGGAGGAGGAGTCCTGGGAGCACCTGGTATACGAGTGTGACCAATACGAGGACCTCAGATGTCAACTATACACCAAGATTCACTCGCTTCTTCGAAACCAGGAGAACATCGTTCTACAAGAGGAAGAGACCTACAAAGCATTCACACTTTTTGCGCAAAATCTGTTCACAAGACAACGGACCCTCCCTTTCCCTTGAGTGGAGGTGTTCCAAAAGTTCACAAATCCATGAATAGGACAATATCAATCACGAGACAACAGCCATCCCTCAATGGAAACACAACTAAGACTCTGACTCAGCTTGTTCAAAGACACCACAGAAGACCAGAAGAACCCCATCTTGCCTTGTTAAGCACCTGGACTAAAGGACATCCAAGGTTGTCATATGACTCAACATACACTGTTTCTCTCTTGAACGGTGCTTTCTTTCCCTTCCCCAAATCTCTTCCCTCTGGTGGAGCACGGGCCTGCTCCACTGAAATTGCGGGGCCATCCTCTCTATCGGCCCCTTACTTCCTTTTCTTCCCTCCAGTCTTCAGTCTCCCCACCCCCTTCACTGTTGACTTTCACAGCGTTTTCAGCCCTACGCGTCCAAATTTAAGTACATCAAAATTTCCTGCCCGATCCATTTAGGCATATAGAAAATATTATTTCAGCGTATAGCCCCTTGCAAGCATCTAAATTATTCTAACAAACGCTAATAACTAACCGCGAACAGCACTTTTTTTTTTTTTTTTTTTAAGGTTCTAGCCACTGAAATCCCAGGAAAGTAGGTGGCAGAACCCGCCAGAGTACTATACAGGTAACACCCAGTCGGCCTCCCCGTGGCGAGGTATGGTAACGTCGGGTCCCATTAGGGGCCCGGCGGCTAACAGGCTGGATGAACAAGGGCACAACATGCTACATACCACATGACCCATATACTTTTAAATCCCTGGCTTGTCCGATACAGTGTACATATGCGGAGATGGGAGAAATCCCAGGAGCCGTTAGACCCAAATATACCTATACCTATACCTATACCCTTTATCACACTTTTATCACATCTTGTACCACACCTCCCTTTTATCACACCTTGTACAATCGTCGAAGAAAATCAATCTATACCTGAAATATAAAGTATGCACAGAACGGCGCTAATTCTGCATGAGACTGTGACCAATGAGCTCTAAATTTTCCATACTTTGCAAGGAAAGATGAGACAGCTTTTTTTTTAAGGGGGGCGGTGGTCCAAAAAAGTTTGAGAAGCACCCAGTCGAATTCCAACTATGTGATAAAATTAACGATTGCTAAATATATACACTGAGTGATCACTGAATTATGACCACCTATCTAATACGTCCTAATACCTCCTTTTGCCCTCAGTGCAGCACCTATCCGACGTCACATTGATTCAACAAGATGTCGGAAGCGTTCGGGAGGTATGACCAACCAAGCTGTGTGTAATGCGGTCAGCAATTCAGGTGTGGAGGTGATTGGTGTATCCAGACACCTTTTCATAGTGTCCCACAAGTGCTCTATGGGATTCATATCGGGGGAGTTCGGAGGCCAATCGATATGCTGGAAGTCAGAACTGTGTTCCTTAAACCATTCCTGCACAACAAGTGCCAGATGGCTCGGCGCAGTGTCATTTTAGAATACACCATCGCCATTTGGGAAAAAGTGTAACACAGCGGGGTGTACACAGTCAGCAAGCAGTTGACGATAGCGGAGACCACTGATACGTTGTTCCGCATGCACCAGGGGTTCATGTCCTCGCCAGTGAAACATGCCCCATACCATACAACCGCCTCCACCGGCCTGCACTTTTGATACCATGCATGATGAATGAAGAGCCTCATGTGGTTGACGCCAAATGTGTACACGACCATCCACGGTGTGGAGTAAATAACGTGACTCATCCGACCAACACACCTTCTTCCAGTCTTCTAACGTCCAACTTGCATGCTCTTTGCACAAGGCGAGTCTTTTAGGCCGATGAATCTTGGTTAGGAGAGGATGTCGTTGGGGTTGTCTGCTGGTATACGTGCCAGCGTGCGACGCATCGTCATGTCAGATATTGTTCCGGGTTGGCCCATGTTGTATTGGGCAGTCAACTCTTCAACAGTGTGGGCCTGTTCGCCTGTACGAGTCGTCGGACCCGGCACTCACCTCTAACTTCAACTTTTCGCTGACCTTTGCAGTTTTGCCGTCTGGTCGTTGTTTGACCATTTTGACGCCAGGCCTTGTACACTTTAACAACGGCGGCTCTCGAACACCCCACCAGTTCAGCCGTTTGGGAAATCGAGGCACCCCCTCATCGAGCATCCACAATCTGTCCTTTAGCAAAGTCCGAAAAATCCCTCCTTTTACCTATCACGCTCGGAATTTTATTACCTACTGAACCACTGACAGCTTATCTATGGTACGTAGGTCGACTAACTGCGCACTCTCGTACCTCACGTGGTCAACGGATCGCATTCAGTTTTCAAGGGGGTGGTCATAATTCAATGATCACTCAGTGTATATTACTCATGATATTTTATATAAATAGAATTTACATTCAAATATATTATGTATTGATAATGTGCTGCTGTTAGTTAGTTATACAAACGTTGCGTGTACGCGTGCGTCTAGTTAACTGCTGGCTGATTGTTGTAGGATTTTAGGCGCAACAGCAACTTAAGCCAGATTGCGCCGTATATAATGTCTATAAATTGCGCGTGTTCTGTGGTCGATGCTGTTTTTGACGAAAAACCCGAATTTCCGAGATTAAAAATACCACGCTACTGTCGCCTGAGACCAACAAACTCAGCACGGAGTGAAAAAGGCCCTTAAAAATTCCTAGGGTCATTGACGAGATTCGAACTCGGGTCTTTTCCACACGTTGTGTGGAGGGCAGCGATTTTGCAAATGCGCTACCCACAAGGGCGTGTTAACTGGTAACGCAGCAGCTAATTTTATGTCTATAATTGCAAGATTCTTTGTTCTGTTTGCGGGACGAAAAACAGGAGTTTTCTAGATATAAAACCGTGAAAACCTAACTGCAGTCCTGAATTGGCCACGATGTGAAAGAAACTTTAAAGAAGAAGCCCATAAAAGTTTTTCTTGTCTCGATGGGATCCGAACTTATATGTTTTCCACACGATGTAAAGCGGTGATCATAACCATTGTGTGTTAGTCGCGAGTGCGAGATTGAAAATAAATGTGTATCTATTTTCACGAGTCACAATCAGATGATCATGACTGCCCAAAATTGTGAGGTTGAATTCCGCATAACTCAGGTGTTTAATAGGGAGTAGAATCAACCCCTGACAGGCAGGCAGACAGCGCTCAAAACGAGATCTCGTGCTGTTTAAAAGGGTTGTTGAGAACGCATTGTGATAATACTTGTAAATCGTTCTCTTCTGCAAGATCTGATCTCAACTCGTGGAGGATTCTAGAAAGAGTTCTCTGTACGCCAGTTCTCAGTGAAGTGTCTCCACACACTTTCTTAGTTCGGATTCAGAGAATTAGCTGGTCACTCCATTCAAACATATCCCCACATTGAATGAATTGGTCGATCAGCTGTAGGAAATTATAGAATTGTTTATTGCGACAACAGGAACTTATAAATTGCGTGCACTGCAGTGTAGCCCTTCAAGGCCATAAGGTCAGGGGTTAATTTTGTATATGAAAATTAACATTATCGTCTACGAAAATGAATTCAGAACTTGTAACATCTCTGAAAAGCCTCGCATAGAGCTCAATTTCTACAAGACCTGTTCACAATACCTTTCAGTAGTCAAAATTCCTCCTTCAGAGACGTGATGATGGTATGACCGTTCATGGTGATACCTCCTCAGACCAACGCTACGCTGGTCCTTTTCGCTAACATTACATGGATGGCAGCGTGTTTTTCATTCTGTATCAAGACTAAGCTCATCTCATCTATAAAGATGAACATTGACTGGTTTTGGTATCAGGAACTGTGTTGTCTGCCAAGTCAGACGAGCTCTCCAACGGAGTAGCGAGGGAAATTGGCAGAGTAAGAGGAGCACAAATTATGTATCGTGTCGTATAGAGTATCGTTTGAAGCTTTGCAGATACAGTGTTTTGAACTGTTGCTTCTTTGCCACTGAGATCCAAAGAGATAGAGAATGCCTGGCTATATTCTTCCTATATTGTTTTGCTGTTAGGGCCAGATAGCGACGAGCCTGAGATGTTGTAACTCTTAGTAGACCTTTAACTCCCTGCAAGAGACCACTCTTTCCTCCTGTTGTTATCCCATAACCTCAAGTTTACCATTTTTGATACATTTAAGGTTGTAACCACCTCAACTTGTGATTTTCCTGCCATCCGAGGAAAACATCACGCATGTGATGTTTTCCTAGTAATTTACTCAATGAATCAATCACAAATATATATTGTAAGGATTACAATAAAATAAAATAAATGATTCTGTACATGGTAAGATTAAAATATCTATTAAATATCATAATTAAAATATCATTTAAATACCCATCTGGTCTAGAATCCCATTAAACTTTAATCCGCGGCTGACCATAAAATATGCACGGCTTAAACATTCGGATTTTGGCAACGATATCCAAGAACATTTTAATATCTGTGGAGTCAAAATTTTTACGAAGGGTGTTGTGGTATGATCAATTGGAATCAGATCTGATCAGTATAGACACATTTTGCAGCGTTGATGAGAGTGAACCAATTTCACAACACTGTTGCTGTTGCCTTGCGAAACAGCTCTGAGTCTTGTTGGTTTATACAGTGTTCGTCTGATACTCTTCTTGACTGACAGTGATACTCTTCTTGACTGACAATCGACAGAATCGACAAGATAAAAAAAAAAAATGGAATAGAGTAAACTCTTTAAAATTCCGGCATCCTCGGGGATTGAGAGGTGCGAAGTTTGGAAAGTTATACCGAATGGGTGGGCAGTTTTCTGTAAGCATTCAACAAATATTAAGCACAAACAGTGAACTTATTTATATCTGTAAACGTTTATAATAATTATCTTAATCTGGCATCTGTCTTTGCGGCATCAGGATTTAAACTACAAGAGAGTATCAAAACGTTTCCCCTCCGACAATGTACTGCGCGTCCCAGGAGGTTGAGATTTGGAACATATATTACTCCTGTTTAGTCACCAACCAAAGACACATTTCTCTCACCCTATGCCATTTTTGTAAGTCTCACTTCTGCATTACCAAAAAAAAAAAAAAAAAAGAAAAAACTTTCCACGCAAAAATTATTTCAGCTGCAGAAATAGGAAGAAGTCAGAATGTGCCAATTCAGAAGAATAACGCGGGTGTGGCAAGAAATTCCTAACTTCCGGGCGAGGTCAGTGGTGTGGACTGGTGCATTGTCTTGAAGCAACAGCACGCCTTTGCTGGGCATTCCGTGTTGCCTTTTCTTAATTGCCGCATGTAATTGCTTCAGTACGTTGCTGTAGCAATGTCCATTGATGATAGTACTCTTATCCAGCTAATCTGTGAGAATAATGTCCATCTCATCCCAGAAAACTGAAAGCCACACCTTCCTGTAGATGGTTGCACTCTGGCCTTTTTGGGAGTTGGCGATGATGGATGTTTCCATTGTTTTGAAACCTGTTTTGTTTCTGAATCAAAGTATTGTATCCGCGATTCATCATAGTCACTAATCAGGTGACAAAAATAAGTCATAATCTCTGTCATACATGGCTATAAATTCAGCACAGCAGGCCTGCCATTTTTCTTTCTGATGACATTTGAGCAAGCGAGGAATCCATAGTGCTGAGACCTTATTCATATTCAAATCATTGTGAATTATGCTCTCCGCTGATTCATATCTTATCTCAGTCTCAGAAACTATCTCTTTGTTATCCGGCGGTCATTGGGGATCAGCTGTTCAATTTTCTCCACGAATTCACGAGTGTGAAATGACAATGGCACTAAAAAATTTTTTTTGGGTCTTATTCACAATGTGACTGAGTTAGTCGGTCTCAGAGGAGGTTAGCATGGTTTTTTTCTCCCGGAGAAACTCGGGTTTTTTGTCCAGAAAACAGAAGATTGACTTCAGAACACACGCAATTTACAGACAATATACACGGAGCAACATGGCCTCAGTTGCCGATGCTCCTAAAACCCAACAACAACAACATGTGGGTGGCTGCCCACTGCTTTCCTCATCATGGACGCTCTCCCGGCCGCATTTGAACTATCTCAACTCATGTTTTACAACGTTATACAATGGACAGATATCACCATACACCGTAGTTATCTCTTGGCTGTTTGTCTTGTAAAAGGAATTTGATGATGGATAGATATTCAACTTTATCCATGATGACAATATACCACACATTCAGCCCTGTAACAAAAGAAACATAAGAGTTAGAGCAATGAAGCTTCTGGCATATACTTGTATAACAGTCAGTTAAAAGCAATACAGTCAATAAAATAACTTTCATATTCAGTTCGACAAATTTAACCGAACACATAGAAAACGTGGTGTAACTCGTACAGCTTGCGATGAAGCGGGACAAAATTTGGTATGGTGCTGATGTACCATAGAATAACGATGAAATCAGGAGACAGCGAGAAGCTTTGGGCTGGTATAAGGGACATTTATAAGGGTTGTATAAGAATTACCATAAAGGTCACATTACAGAAGTCTATACAAGATGTTCAAAAATATGGTCACATGACATCAGTACGGCGTATGATCCCCCTCCAACGGCTGAATAGACCCTGACAGCTGCGAATAACGCTTGATATAAAGATGTCTATAAGATTCTGTGGAAAAAAACCCCATTCTTCCACCAGCGCAGACCTTAGCTCACCAAGTGACCGAACACTTGGCTACCGGCGTGTAATGCGACTCACAAAGGCGTCCCACACATGTTCAATCGGATTTAAGTCTGGTGATCGTGCTAGCCACGGCAGTCGTTGGATATATTTAGTTTCAAGATATTCCACCACCTGAGCTCTATGTGCAGTGGCGTTGTCGCGTATGAAAGGATAATCTGGGCCAACCGGATCTTATTCACAATGTGACTGAGTTAGTCGGTCTCAGAGGAGGTTAGCATGGTTTTTTCTCCCTTAGAAACTCGGGTTTTTTGTTCAGAAAACAGAAAATTTACCTCAGAACACACGCAATTTACAGACCCTAAAAAAGTTGCATATATGGGGTCGAGGATCTGTTCTCGGCAGCTCTGCGCCGCAGTTACGGTATTCCTATCAAAAACACGAAGAGGGGTGCGGCAGTTGATCATTATTCCGCCCCACACGAGAATACCACCTCCATCATATGTCCCTTTCTCTGACGTTGGAGGAATGGTACCGCATTCCTCGTCTCCAGTTTAAATAACATCTAAAATCTGTTTGTAGGCTAAAACAGGACTCATCAGAGAACAGTACTGTACTCCATTTGTCAAGGTTCCAAGTCACATTTCATAGCCCCAATTTCGACGAACTCGACGATGGTTTGGGGTTAATGGGAAACCAGGCGATTAATGCTTCTGAATAGCCAAGTGGCCAAACACAACAACAGTACACGCACAATACACACAAACTTATACTACTCACATATCTGGTCCTTTTACAGTGGCACTGCTCTTCACAGAGATACGAGACGAAGTTTACTGACGTTCTAGGAGCCGCCCCTTACAAAACCATATGTGCACTAAGCAGCCAAAAAACGGGAATGAAGTGATGTGGTCGCAACCCATGTTTTTATAGGCATGAATAATTTGCATATTGTGCGGTTCTGTAAGGTGGTCGATGGATTTCTATTGGATACTCGGAATTCGCATACCAGGATGTCTATTATATCAAATTTTCACCTTCGGTGACATTGTTCACAATAAAATATTCATGAAAAACGTTTGTTTTTGTTAATTGTGTTGAGCCGTGTAGAATGCACAGAAGAAGGTCAGGGGAAAAACTTTTTAGTACCTCCTCGTATATGGATAATACAATTATCTTAATTCTCACAACAGAACAAACTTGCCTTAGTAACTAGTTGCCTTGGTGTTGCGCTACTTTCGACAGATAGCTTTAGCTGTATTACAACTTTGAAAACTGATTTCATGTACCGCATGACATCCAACAACTTTACAATTGGTTTTTCGCTAGAGCCCGCCTGTTATCTAATGAGAAACCACCTGGTAATGAAACAAGCTGCCATAGCAATGTCATATTTTATACAAATGGAGTATTATCCTTTTAGTGAGGCCTGTTTGAATGTAGTGTTGCAATACCAGGGCAACTCGATGTAATGCTAAGTTTGTTCTGTTGTAAGAATCTCAGTTCTGTTGAGAGTTTGTTCTATTGTAAGACTGTTGCCTTGTCTATGCAGTTTAACAATGAAAGAATAAATAACAAAATTCAAAGACAGTTAAATAGTGAAATAACGAATTCATAAAGTGGAATGAGACATAAAATCCCCCCCCCCCCAAAAAAAAGAGTTAAAGGTGTAGATAAGAATGAATAAAATTGTGGGTATCTAATAAAGGGTCTTAGTCTAGTTATCGATTGAATTGAAAAGCTTAAAAGGAGGCGTAATACACCAGTGTATGCATGGTATTTAATATGATCTAAATAAATATTGCGGGTACACCTACCTGGAATTTGCAGTTTAAGAAGAGGTAGAATATTGGATCAAAAAAATTTTATGTGAAAATCGGAGAGCAATTGAGGTCATCCTGGTACAACTTGAAGTTAAAAATGGTATCCATAAATGGATTCGCCATAACGATATTTTATGAAAATCAATTTTGCCTTCTAATATATGCATTTGTTGAATTGTCTCGAATGGGATCACTGATGATTCATAATGGGGCGACCCGATGGGTGCACTAAAATCAAGACTGGGGAGTATCATGGCTGTGAATAAAGTCCAAAATAAGAAGAATAAAGCACAATCGAGTGCTCCTTAAGAAGTCCAAGCCAGGTTGGCTCTGTTGATGATACTGTTTGTTGTTTGTTTGTTGTCTCATGGGTCCTTTGACAACAGTTATAATCACCGTCCTCCCACACCAGGTGGTAAAGTCCTGAGTTCAAATCCACGTCAATGATGTGAGGAATGTTTTATGGTTTTTTTTTTTTTTTTTCCAACGTGAGTATTAGTCGGTTTCGGGCGAGGGTTCCATGGTTTTATTTTCCCGAAATGTCAGATTTTTCATACAGCAAACAGCAAACCGACCGAACAATACAGGCATTTACAAAAACAATATACTGATGCTTCCTAGCCTTAGCTGCTTTGGCGCATGCATAACATAACCTACTGTTGTTGTCTAAATAATTTCCATGAGTAAAAGAACTCCAAAGTCTTTGAAATTTTACTGTAGATATCGTTAAATTATTTAAAGTATATTTGTGATTAATGAAATAAGAGTGACGGTCGGCAAAGGACATTACGTTACATTTAGGAATGTTTACAACAAAATTATTGTTCGATGCCCAGGTATATACGGTATCAAGTAGGTTCGGAGGGAATATTAACGATAAGAGTTGCAAAACTGTCCTATAAAATTTAATCATTAGCATAGTCTAAAAAGTTGCCGTCTTATATTTTAAAAGAAAACATCAGGTGGTTCACCTGTACCTTAAAAAAAGCAGAGGTTTTAGCCATAAATCTCGAGAGGTACACATATTAACTCACTACTTTACGCTTCAGCAGCATGGTTGTCATGTTGTCAAGATATAAGTAGTTTTTGGACAGACAACTTGTGTGATCGAGACCTGCTAATATTTGTAAAATTGGACAAATGCTAAATTATTGTGATTTTCTCTTGTGAAGAATCTGTATCCTTATTTTTAATTTGAATCAATGTGTTTGAATTTAACCAAATAAAAATAGAATAATAAATATAATAAATAGGATATTAAGAAATATTAAAATTTTTAAATATTATATTTTAAGTCAGGAAATCTCTTACCTGAGATATTTTTCAGGAATAACTGCATCCACGTAAGATGTAATCAGAATAGATGGAAATTATTTCAAAGACCTGCTTTAAGATAGAAGAACCTTGCAACAAGAGAAAGGAATAAAAACAAACTTTGACCCTAAATTCGTGCATGACGAGTAATTGAAAGTATAATTTAGCATTTGTCTAATTTTACGAATATTAGAGGGTCTCAATCACAAAAGTTGTCAGTCCAACATGTCTAGTAAAGTTCGAGACAACAGGATTCCCATAATGTTTTTTTTTTTTTTTTTTTATACAACGTTGATATAAGTAGTGTTGAAGAGAGCGATGGCATTACTCCCTGGCTGAGATCTTTTCATCGCTCACTGATGCATTCTGATCAAACAGTTGGATGATAACCTCTCGTTTGTCAAAACATTAGAACTAATATGTTTCAATACTCATATTATTTTTCGTTCAGAACTAATATTTTAGTGAAAAGCAAGGCAGCAGCAAAAACCAAGTCCTGTCTACAAACCTAAAAACAAGAGCATATAGCGCAAAATGAGAAATTTGTATCTTGAAAAAACATTACACCAATTTAAATTTTGCGTACAAACTTTTGAGTCTCCACAGAAATTTCTAACTGCTAGAGTTTTGAAATGCAAGGCATTGTCCTATCCACTTTATTTCTGTTGAAATATATGTAGAGAATTTTAAATTTCTGTACAGCCTCGACCAATTCATCATAGCTCTACGAGGAAACGTGTGATATATCTCTGTATTTCATTTGTAAGCAGAAGTTTTCTTTTTGCGTCAAAGTAGCTAAGGTTATGAGGCGTTAAAGCTATTTCTTTTCTTTCCGTAAACTGCATATATTTTGCCTGTTTTACTGGATGAAAAATCGGAGTTTCCGCAGGAAGACGTGCTCTCGTTTGAAATATTGTTAATAACCTTACTTATCTTCAGTCGCTTAGTTTGACCTTTATTGTTCAGTGAATATTTTGATAGAAATTGTCTCACGGATTTGAAGAAATAGAAATTGTCACACCTTCAAAGACTTAGGTGTCTGATTTTGATCTGACCTGGTTTATCAAGGTCTCTGTTATTACATCACGAGTAGAAAGAACTTTCCTTCAGAATTCGACACGTATCACTATCAGTGTCTCAGAGTGTCCCAAGGCGGAATGGACCAGATGCTATCAAACTCTTATGAGCAAATGGCAAGCTGGATAGACAGACTGTTCTAAAGGAATTACCACTAAACTTTTTATTCCTGCTATATACTCGTGCTTCATCAATAAATCCATGCTGAGTGGTTTATTTCAAGTCTCTTCAGCAACTACCTTCTTAAAGGCCCCGGCTCACTAAATGCAATATTTCTATCTATATGCTTCAGAAAACTTTTTCTGTGGAGACCATGAAGATTGGACCTTACGATGACCTCAAGCTTCAGCTTGTTTTTGTCACAGGCATAGTTTCCTCTGGTATGTAACCAAAGTTTTAGAAAATCTAATCTCAAACGAGTTTCCCCGAGGGGGAGATACCTTGCTATCCACACCGACTAACCAATGAAAAAGCCATAAAAGTTCCTCGCATCATTGACGGAATTGGAACTGCGGACTTTTCCACTCGATATGGGGAAGACGGTGATTACAAACACTGTGATATCTGCGCATTTTATTTCGCGTAAAAAGGAATCGGCTGTCCTATGCGTATCGGTCTCAGGCGTAGATAGCAAGGATTTTTCCCCAGAAACTGGGGTTTTCCGTCCAGCAAAACAGACAAATCGACCATAGAACACACGCAATTAACAGACATAAGACACACAGAACGGCAGATGAATTTAATTATTCTGGTGGCCTAAAAATAATAGTTTGGTTTTTTTGTCCTATGCTCATGTCTGCGCGTAGCACAGTGTTATCGTCACCATCCTCCTCACATTGGATGGGAAAGGCTCGAGTTCGAATCCCGTTGATGACGCGAGGAATTTTTATAGCCTTTTTTCAATCCGGTCTCAGGCATAGATAGCAAGGTTCTATTCCAGGAAAAACTGGTTTTTTTTTTTCGTCCAGCAAAGCAGGCAAATCGACCAGACAGCACACGCAATTTACAAACACAACAATACCCATGGGTAGTTGAAAGTAAATTTCCAGGTGACCCTAATATAATAGTTGTTTTCTTTTCCTGTATTTATTTTCATCAAAACTCAGATTGTATATTGACTTTTAAAAATTAGCACCGAGGAGCTTAGGCCACGAGACAAAACTTTTTCTATCCACATTTTGTGAGCAAATATATCGTATTTGTAAATGAAATGTATTCTGCAGGCAGTTTGACCGTCTTGCTGAACAGAAAACCCGATTTTTTGTGATAGACTTCTCCGCAGTGTGGCAAAACGTTTATAAAAGTCCCTGTCGGGAATCAGATGGAAGAATTTTTGCACTTGATTGTAGACAACGTGCTAGCCGCTGTGTGGTTGTGATCTCTAAAACGAGACATCTTTTACTTGGATTAACCCTAACATTTTCTTTCTTCGCCTATGCACATTACTAATAACTTTTTTCATATAAAAAATTTTAGTTTTTTCTTTTGTTCACTTGTCGCTTTTCATCTGAGCGTTTGCTAATCCCACAAATCGCCATTCAGCCTACTATGGAATACTACTCGCACATCTGTAGGAGTGCTCCGAAATCCTCTCTGAAATTCCTCGATCCTATCCTAAACAGAGCAGCAGTCAGGTTAATTGCAATTCTTTAGCTCATTTCCCTGTAATGCAGTCATGTAGTTTGGCATTTTTTCTTAAATTTATGGACTTCTTTCATACAATGGACGATTAATTTGATTCGAGCAGGGCTTGCATGATTTCCACCCTTTTGGAACCCTTAGTTCTTTCAGTTGACAAACCAGCTAACCGACCACAGATACACGCAATTTACTGGCACTCATGTATTTAGTTGCCCCTGCGCATATTTTAAACAACTAAGTTCAAATCCTTTCTCACTGTTCTTCATGTTCTTCTGAATTGTCACCTGTCAATCCTTACCTTTCCTCAATATTAGTTCAAATACTAGTTCAGCTAACAGATATTTATTCAACGTCCAACTTCCAAATCACCATGAAACAAATAGTTTTTCGTTCTCACATATTCCATCTACTTCTGTTCTCTGCACGTTTTTTGTACAAGTAGCCCTGTAGATTTGATAACTTAGGGATTCGAAGTCTTATATAAATATTCTTTTGGCTTCACAGTGCTGAATTCATTCACGGTAATGAACAGTACGTCCAACTTCGAATCTTGAATTACTGCTGGACTGGTGAAAGTAATCAAATCAACCACAGTAGTATCATCATCAGTCCAGATACTGTAAGGATTAAAAGATGAAGAGATTATCTCCATCTCTGAAGCCACTGCTTTTCATCTCCTCCTTGTCACTTGCCTACCGTATAGCCTGAACAGAGATTGCTGAAGTCATAAAATTCCAAATTCAGAAAATGAAACTTCTTAGGGAATGTCCATTCTAGTTCGTAATAAACTTGCCTTCTGAAAATAGTATCTTCAACTTAGTGTGGTAAGCTCTGGGCAGTTGTTTCCTATTTAAATTTAATTGTTGTGTGGATGAAGCCACTTTACTCTGCTCAAATCGTTTGGAACTTCTTCAGTTATAGGGACAAGCGGGGATGTTTATAGTGCACAAGTATTGAATGTTCATCGTTAAGTTTACATTCCTTTCTTAATGATCGCCATGGTTACATAAAACTTAGTATCGGATGAACTGCCTTTCGGAACACAAGATAAAATTCAGCAATTACGGGAAATTCGTAGTGCAATGCACTTTATGGTGTGTATACATGTAATCAAATAACGGAGCAATTAGTTTTAACGAAAAAGGAACGCATCTCGAGTTACATGTCATTAATTGGTCCCCAAGAGAATCTGCAACTGATAAAATGATTATGTGTGTGATGTCTACAGCATGCTTGTCTTTATTGCGGCTCCCCAATGTTTATAAACTTCAACGCTGGAAAACTTTATTGCAAAAGACATGTCTTCCTCCCTTAATATTTCCGCTCGGCTTTCCACAGTGAAACTTCAAGAGAGGAAATGTATATACTAAACTTTGTATTATGACCTGAGATGGATATTTTTCATAACTTTTTCGTACGAAATGACTTGCAAGGCGTCTCCTGAGTTTATTTGTTATTTCACTGGATACAATACGCTTTTATTTCTTTCATTAATTTGCCTTCCGAAAGAATAAAGTTTTCTAGCAAATGACTGTGAGTTTTATCTGTGCATTAAATTTTTATGTACTTGGACACTTCTATCATAACGGAGAATTTAGTTATCAGAGTTCAGGCAGTAGGGTTTATGTATTTCGTAATAAAGTCTTTCGTTTTCTCTCGTTTCATTCTGTGTTATTTGACTATATTGCTTTCATATCTGGCTGGTTTTCGAATTGCTGGCTTTATGTATTCTATTTGATTGAGAGTTACATAATTTTCTCGCGAGATGCTGCTTTGAAATCTTTTTCACTTCCTTTCGATTAAACTGGTGATTGTAAAATTTTCCATTAGAATGTCAGCGACGCTTCGCATTCTTCGAAGACATATATTACACCCATTATTGTGCGTCTTTGTGTCTATAACCGTACGATTACCATTTGTTTTTCTTATTTCGGGTCGTAATTTTTTTATATTGTTTTCATAAGCCATGTATACCTACCCACATTTTGTGTTTTATATCCAGGAATCAATTGACAGAGTTTGACAAAAAATGGAAAGACAAAATACATTTAATGGAACTTTCAAAGTTTGCATTTTTGCGAATAAGCAAACAACAGTAATTTTCTTTATTTTTTTCATTGATCTCATTAAAAAAAAAGTTACTCTAGTAATTTTATTTCTTTAATGCTAATTTATAAAATCACACCTCCCAAGAATATCGAATGTAATTTTGAAGCAACAGTTTCTAAACAGATATACGTCTCCCATCCTCTTTTAATAATTGCATTAACTGCTTCAAAACTTTAAATTTCAAAAGAATTCCTATCACACTTGGAGTCCTTGCAAATAGCACAGTGAATAAATCATCATCCTCTCCAAGTTGAGAGGATTCAACCCCAGAAAAATCTGAGTTTGCATCCTATCAATGACGCAAGAAATTTTTATGGGCTTTTTTCACAACATGGCAAAGTAAGCCGGTCTCAGGACAATACTGACTTCTTGCTTAGTATAATTTGATTATCGGTATACAGTAATAATAGTAAGTAAAAATAAGTTACTAACTCCATTGACTTCTCTGATTTGTGGGCTAATAGAAATGATTTCTTTGATCTTCACTTGGAATTCTAGGAAGTTTTTTCCTCAAGTGAAGAAACCATTGATGACATAAAGCAGAAACTGAACTGTGTTGAGGTGGTGAATTTATGAGAGTAATCATCATATTTCTATTATTTTAATAGCGGCATCCCATATATGAGAGCAGTAACATAAATTAGAACGGATTTCAGATTTATACGTAATTAAAAGTTTTCTTTTTGACATCCTCCGTAGCTGAGTGGTCAGGATCGGAAATGTAATAGCATACGCTCTTTGAGTAGGCCGGGGTTCAAGCTCCTGACTGCTAAATACGGTCGATCTGCCAACCCGCACTGGACCAGCGTTGCAGATTATGGCCCATTCCCTCAACATGACTTGCCAAAGAGGCTGCCATCCTGCAGTAGATTGACAATGGCTGCAGATTTAAAAGTTTTTTTAGAAAAAAAACTGTCATGAAATTCTAGAGATTAAATTTAACCCCAGGTGACAAAACCAGTTTTTATTGTGCTCTAGGAATTCTCGAAGTTATGTTTAGGTGAAAAGCGTTTCTTTACAAGAAATAAGACAGGACGAATTGCTTAGCGCCTAAGAAATTACAGAATGTTATTTCGGAACTCCGATTTGTCAAATTTTTGAAGGTCAAATAAAGAATTAAAAGTACTATCCTTAGCGCCTTAGTCAGCTCAAGGCGCTCATTACTATATAAAATTTAAGAGTAAGCGAAACATGAAACTTGATGGTAGTTAATCATTTGTGAAAAATTAGAATATAAAGCCATTACATGTAGTAAATGAGTGCTACCAAAGCAAGTCCTCTGTGACAGTATACTGTTTTCCCCCAATTGTCAC